>NW_015505395.1:1586785-1610008 GCF_001515645.1 Sinocyclocheilus grahami | reverse complement strand
AGTCACAGCTGATCTTCACGAGTCAGGTCAAGTCACAGCTGATCTTCACGAGTCAGGTCAAGTCACAGCTGATCTTCACGAGTCAGGTCAAGTCACAGCTGATCTTCACGAGTCAGGTCAAGTCACAGCTGATCTTCACGAGTCAGGTCAAGTCACAGTTGATCGTCACGGGGCAAATCAAGTCACAGTTTATGATCATAAGTCTAGTCAAGTCACAGCTGATGGTTATGAGTCGAGTCTAATCACAGTTGATCATCACGAGTCAAATCAAGTCACAGTTGATCATCACGAGTCAAATCAAGTCACAGTTGATCATCACGAGTCAAATCAAGTCACAGTTTATGATCATGGGTCTAGTCAAGTCACAGTTGATCGTCTTGAGTCCAGTCAAGTCTCAGCTGATCTGTCAGAGCCTCATCACGTCTCAGCTGTTCGTCCAGAGTCACGTCCCGTCACAGCTGACCTTCTAGAGTCTCGCCATGTCTCAGCTATTCATCCAGATTCACGTCGCATCACAGATGACCTTCTAGAGTCTCGACACGCCTCAGCTATTCATCCAGAGTCACGTCACGTCTCCGCTAGTCATCCAGATTCACGTCGCATCACAGCTGATCATCCAGAGTCATGTCACGTCCTGTCTTTTGCACCCAGATTGTCGGGGTCGTCCGTCGGTATCCCAGCTACACTACAGAGCCCTCAGTCGTTTCCCAGCCTTAGCCCTAGCCTTAGCCCTAGCCTTAGCCGTAGCTGTTTTCTCGGTTTCTGATCTTCGCCTGGTTTCCTGGATTTCTCCCTTAGTCTTGTCCCTTCTGATTCTGTCTGCAGTTCATCGACCCATGCTAGCCCTAGGGTTATTCTTGTGTTTTGCCCGCCATATACCTGTCTGCCTCTGTTTGACCCTGCCTGCTTTATGACCACGTCTCTGTCTTCTCCACAATAAAGCTTTGCGAATGGATCCGCACGTCTCACGTCTCGTCAGCCCCGTTACACTTATAACTTGAGAAACATTGTGAGATCAACATTCTGGCAACGTCCTTATGATGTTATTTGTACTTTGAACGTTCTAAGAAACATTTTTGTAACCTTTAAATAGCGTTCTAATAACGACAAGAAAACTGAACATAACATTCGAAGAAGATTAAAAATAAACGTTCAAATAACATTAGTACAGTGTTGTAAGGTCTAGTCAAGTCACAGTTGATCGTCTTGAGTCCAGTCAAGTCTCAGCTGATCTGTCAGAGCCTCATCACGTCTCAGCTGTTCGTCCAGAGTCACGTCCCGTCACAGCTGACCTTCTAGAGTCTCGCCATGTCTCAGCTATTCATCCAGATTCACGTCGCATCACAGATGACCTTCTAGAGTCTCGACACGCCTCAGCTATTCATCCAGAGTCACGTCACGTCTCCGCTAGTCATCCAGATTCACGTCGCATCACAGATGACCTTCTAGAGTCTCGACACGCCTCAGCTATTCATCCAGAGTCACGTCACGTCTCCGCTAGTCATCCAGATTCACGTCGCATCACAGATGACCTTCTAGAGTCTCGACACGCCTCAGCTATTCATCCAGAGTCACGTCACGTCTCCGCTAGTCATCCAGATTCACGTCGCATCACAGATGACCTTCTAGAGTCTCGACACGCCTCAGCTATTCATCCAGAGTCACGTCACGTCTCCGCTAGTCATCCAGATTCACGTCGCATCACAGCTGATCATCCAGAGTCATGTCACGTCCTGTCTTTTGCACCCAGATTGTCGGGGTCGTCCG
Source organism: Sinocyclocheilus grahami (assembly GCF_001515645.1). Taxonomy (NCBI): domain Eukaryota; kingdom Metazoa; phylum Chordata; class Actinopteri; order Cypriniformes; family Cyprinidae; genus Sinocyclocheilus; species Sinocyclocheilus grahami. The sequence continues at coordinate 1,608,241 of NW_015505395.1, read as the reverse complement.
TCGGTATCCCAGCTACACTACAGAGCCCTCAGTCGTTTCCCAGCCTTAGCCCTAGCCTTAGCCCTAGCCTTAGCCGTAGCTGTTTTCTCGGTTTCTGATCTTCGCCTGGTTTCCTGGATTTCTCCCTTAGTCTTGTCCCTTCTGATTCTGTCTGCAGTTCATCGACCCATGCTAGCCCTAGGGTTATTCTTGTGTTTTGCCCGCCATATACCTGTCTGCCTCTGTTTGACCCTGCCTGCTTTATGACCACGTCTCTGTCTTCTCCACAATAAAGCTTTGCGAATGGATCCGCACGTCTCACGTCTCGTCAGCCCCGTTACACTTATAACTTGAGAAACATTGTGAGATCAACATTCTGGCAACGTCCTTATGATGTTATTTGTACTTTGAACGTTCTAAGAAACATTTTTGTAACCTTTAAATAGCGTTCTAATAACGACAAGAAAACTGAACATAACATTCGAAGAAGATTAAAAATAAACGTTCAAATAACATTAGTACAGTGTTGTAAGGAACGTTTTTGTAACCTTTAAATGTTCTAATTTTGACAACTGACCAATGTTCTTAAAAAAATTTAAATAAACGTTCAAATAACATTTTGGATAAAAAATAATTTTAGTACAGTTGTAAATGTTTTTGTAACCTTTAAATAACATTCTAATAACGACAAGAAAACTGAACATAACCTTCTTAGAAAATGAAAAATAAACGTTCAAATAACGTTGTTATTTTGATAAAAAATAACGTTAGTACAGTGTTGTAAGGAACGTTTTTCTAACCTTTAAATGTTCTAATTTTGACAACAAAACTGACCAGCGTTCTTAAATTTAAATAAACAAATTTGGATAAATTATTTTAGTACAGTGTTGTAAAGCACGTTTTTGTAACTTTTAAATAATGTTAGAATCACAGCAAGAAAACTGGACATTTTAACATTCTTAGAACATTAAAAATAAATATTCAGATGGGTGAAAATACAGTTAGTAGAACATTTAAATAAAAAAACAAAATTTTTACATTCTTAGAATATTAAAAGCTGACGAAATGTCTTTCCGAAAATTTTTACTAGACAAATCCATAAAACAAAAAACATTTTGAAAGTTGTGAGTTTTATAAACTGGGACCTTTATAAAGTGCGTGCCATTGTAAAGCTTGGACCCCAGCTCACAAAAATGTTTTAAGAACATTTTGCTAACATTCCCATTACGTTGTGAAAATATGATGTCAAAATGTTTTTAAACGTTCAAAAGTTAAATGTATTAAGATTATTTCTTCTTGGTTATGTGAACATTAAAGAGGAACATTCTCTTTTATCATTTTGAAAACATTCTGAGAATGTTACATTTGAATGTTCTTTCAATGTTTAAAACACCCAATTTTATATTTAAAGAATGTTTTTTTTTTTCTCTTGGTTATTTAAACGTTAGAGGAACATGCGATCATTTTGAAACCGTTATGAAAAGTTATTTCTGAATGTTCTGCAGCATCCAATATTAAACGTATTGAGAATGTTCAGGAACATTATGGGAACGTTCTCTGTTATTTGGGACTCACAACCTCGTTTTCATCCGTGTTAAGTTCAATATGGCGTCTACTCTGATTAAGGTGCGTAGCAAAGTGGAGATTCGCCGTTAGATTTCATTAGTTGTAGATGGGACTCGGGTCAGCTGTATCTCAGAGCCCTGGGTGTTTCACTCTGAGCTAAAAAAACTTATGACAGCAGATCCTTTGTGTTTTCCATATGACCACAGCACAGCTCCCGGAGGAACACACACACAATACCTGAATTATTGCTCAGAAATAACATCAGACGGGAGATTCATCCATGCACAGCAAAATCCAGACAATTATCATGACTGAAATCAACAGTGTAAGCTACATCGGTGTCAGTCATTTCTAGGCAGATTTTAGATTAGTAGTTTACAGTCTAATGCAAAGAGTGTTTATATATAATTAAATAATTTAACTGATTTATGTTTTTTTTTCTTCTTTTCTTAATGTGTACAGCTAGTAATATCCATTTTACAAAATACTTCTGGAGACCCTCACTGGACTGCCTATACAGCCTATTTTTTAAAAAGTATTTTTGTCTAGTTTTCCAGTAAAAAAAGAAACCTAAACATCCTTAAAACAAGATTGACATATGATATTATGTGATGATGATGTGTGAAATGCAATGCAAAAAAATGCATATCTGACAGCAGTAAAGACTGGGGCAAATTGTCACACGTTTTATGTGTGTATTTTTATACATATCATTATTAGCTGAAAATAAGAGTTACATATTTTGTATGACACATTTCCCATTTTCCAGTAAGGGCTCCTGTCCCTGAGTTTAGCCCACGGAGGGTTCATGTTCCTATGTCTGGCCCACGGAGGGCCTCAGAGCTCGTAATCTTCCCCAAGTATATACTGTGGATGAACATGGGCTCCAGCCGTAGAGGCCGGGGCAGGGGCTGGGGCCGCGGCCTTGGAGGCGGCTCCGCCATGGCTTCCTAGTCTGCCAGATCCGCCATGGGTCCTGGAACGGGCGCCGCCCTGGAGGCCTTCTGTCCTGGAACCCTGCTCCTAGAGGCCTCCATAGCGCTCCACCCCACTCCCAGTTGGATGTTGTATGGCGCGGGACGCGCCTACCAGGAGGGGGGAGTTATGTCAGACTCTGTTCCTTGTTTTGTGTGTGTTTTGCTCCGCATGTGCCTTCCTCGCCCTTATTTGGTCCTTCCCGCTCCTGTCATGATTATTGTGTTTCATTAGTTCCAGGTGTGTCTCGTCATCCCCTCGTCAAGTCCTGTGTATTTATAGTGAGTCCTATTTTGAGTTTCTCTGTCTGGTATTAAGCGTCCGTCGGTTCCTGTACTACGTGTGAGTTAATAAATCCTGTTTTCTATGTTCTCCGATGTCTCCTCGCTCCTTCATCTCCTCGTTCCTACACAGTAGCAGCAGTCCGTGACAATTACCTTAAGTATTTCTACCTGCCCAGAACCTTAAGAACAATTTAATTAAGCTAGTCAGGTTAATATAGTTAGATTGATTCTGCCACTAAATAATATTTTTGATATAGTATAATATCCTTAGTATCATGTTATATATCAGCCTCATGGTCCTTTTGATGTGCCTCTATTGAAGTTGTTTCTATCTGACCTCTTTTCTAAATTTGTACAGATAGATGTCCTTTGACCTGTCCTTAATCCTTTAGTTATTATTTACTCCGCTGTCTTTGGGACAGGAATCAGCTGTCAGCACACAAATCCCATCCTAATAAAGTCAGAGGGGGTCAGAGCCTGTATTTACTGTGGATGAACATGGAGCAAAACGCTGGGAAAACCATCCCATCGGAGTGCTGAGCTGTCGACCAGGCCTTGAAATGAAGTTTTACTAGAGCGGTTCACTTTAATATTCCTCACGGATCTGCTCTTTTCATGCCCTGCTGAAGAGGTGACCTGATTTATTTCTCTTTAATGTGGTCGTTATTGATCCACAATGTTTTCACTTGATGATGTGGACAGGACTGGATATAGTCTGCAGACTGTAGCCTCTGATAATTGAGCTTCGGCCGTTCTGTGTATGGCGATCCTGTTGCATCGGTCTGATTTCTCATTGCATCTACTTGTGAGGTAAAGTAACTGCTGATGGCATGCTTACATGGGCAGGTTATTCTAGAGGAAATATTATTGCTCTTTCAATGCAAGAGCAAATATTAAATTCAAGCATCAACTTTGTCTCAGATTTTTCTCCCAAAAGGAGAAATAACAATAGACAATAGTTGTCATGCAGTACAGGGCTCACATTTCAAAATGCCTGGAAGCCCTTCTGGCAGGCAGATTTGGCTAGAACAAAATGAATTTAAGTAGCCTGCATAAAAAGACATTTTTTAAATGTAGAAAATTGGATAGGAGTCGAAACATCAATCAAAAACATTTTCAAAACACAATATCTAGCAGGGGATTTTATTTCACTATTTACAAGGTACCTGCAGGAGTTTTTAAAATGTAAGGCTTTTTATTACCCTGAGGATCTGCACAAATAAAATTAATAGGCCATATGAGTGGGTCAGGGTAACATTAAACCATAAAAGTACATGACTTACAGTTCAGATACAGGTTTTCACAAAACAAAAAGTGTTATAAAATGATAAACGTCACATTTTAGCCTTTAAACCATTTTTAAGAAAAGGGATGAGTGAAACATGTATATAATATTATATTAATTTAAAAGCATATAAATATATATCTTGTCTTTTAGATTTTTAGAAGTCTATCCACCGGTTCACATTTACAACTGCGTGCTTGCCTCGTAAAAACATGGGTTGATTTTCACATTGGTCTGAACAAAACCAGCAGATGGGCTTATTAAAAATGCACATTCATTCTCTGCCAGCAGGAGGCGCATTTGGAGCGGCAGAAATCATAAAGTTAAATTAAATAAGAAATGTTGTTTTGGCAACTAGCTGAATTAAAATAAGAATGTTTTTATATTTTATTTCAATTAAATTTATTTTAAATAATGAGCACGTTTTTATGGATTTAAAGTGAATTAAATATTTAAGTTTAGTTATTTTAGTATATAAAGTTCAATTAAGTGAGAAATGTTGATTTGGCAACTAGCTGAGATAAGTTCAAGGTTTTTTATATTTTATTTTTTTTCAATAAAATGTTATGTTATTTTAAGTAAAATAAATGTTTTTATGATTTTAGTTTTAGTTAACTATAATAACCCTGTCAGGAGGTGTCTCCATTTGCTCTCCGTTTAATATCATTACTATATAAGAGAAACCATTGAGATTTTAATCCTTTAAACCAGGATCCTCTGGTCCTCAGAAACCGGACTCACTTCATCTCTGAACTGAGGAGATGAGTGAAAGCCCTCTGATGGCATACGAGCTGCAGTCTCTGACTCATGTCTCGGGCCCCGGGGCCACGGTGGGGCTTCTGCTGGCACCGGACACAGAGCAGATCGCGGCGCTTTGTTTCATGGGGCTCCTGCTGCTGTTTTTGGTGTTCCTGCTGGTGCGGTGTTTCCGGATTCTCCTGGACCCGTTACAGCAGCATGCCGTCCTCATCGTGGTCTGATCCTAAAGACGGATTGGAGAGGGGACAGTTCAAATACGCGCTGGTCTAGCTGCACAATTACAAACTGTCTGTCTGTTTGTTTGAGAGCTAGAAGTACAACAGTCTCACAAAACCTGTCAGGGACATATTTAACCTCCAAATAAAAAAGGTTTTAAAAATTATTATAAAAATTATTTTATTATAATAATAAAAAATTATATCCTATAATTATATAATTATAAAAATATAATATTTTGTATTTTAATATAATATTTTTCAGTATTTTCATAACATTTCTGCCCCAAAATGTTCATAACTGGAATGCACAAAATAATATTTTAATTAAATTGTTAAATATCTAATCTAATCTGTATTGAGCTAAAAGTCCAATAGTGAATCTCACAAAACCTGTCAAGAACATATATATATACAGTATATAATTTTATTTATTTTTATTACATTTATTTAATGAAAATTAAATAAATGTAATAAACATTAATTATTTTTTATTTTATTTTAATATCATATTTTTCAGTATTTTCATAACATTTCTGCCCCAAAATGTTCATAACTGGAATGCACAAAATAATGTTTTAATTAAATTGTTAAATATCTATCTGACAGTTATGGCCTAATGTATGCAAAAAAAAAAATTATTTTAGTAATTTGCTTGATTGTGCTTAATGGACTACTGAAAACAGTTCAGTGTCTGTTTGCAACATTTATTTCCTTTGGATTTTGGCATGAAAATATGATTACATTAAATTCAGTTGCAGCATTTGTTAGCAGATGGCTGCAATATAACAAAGAGTGAAAAATTTAAGGGGGTCTGAATACTTTCCGTACCCACTGTAAATGTCTACTTCAGGCAATTAAGAGAAAAAATCAGGCCATGATCTGTATTAATTTCCCACAGAAAAGTTGTGACAGACTTTTACAAACTTCCATATGTTTTATTGTGACTGCATTTCTAATTATCTGTACTGTGCATGTGAATTGGTTGGATGTTTTTTATTAATAGTATTCTTAAATGTTTTGCATTATGCATTTGTCCACTTTTGTCAGTGATAACTTGAGCAAATGTGCCTTGATTTATTTTTGTATCAGAAACTTTATTGTCTGTCTGTATGTTGTTGACAGTCGGTTTGGGATTAGCAGCTGCGTTTTATCATTTTGAGAGGGCAAAACTGTGTACAAACAGGGATTTCTCTGGAAATGTTTCTTACTCTGTATTGGTTTTAGCAAAGAAATATTTGCTCAATAAATGACTTTCTGTCTCAGCTGTATTATGTTGCTCTTTCACGACTGATCAGGCACATCTCCGGACAGCCCACATGCAGCACAAAGTCCCTCAACATCATCAGTCTGTTACGAAGCTACGAGAATACTTTTTTGCTCAAAGAAAACAAAAATAACGACTTTATTCCACATTTTCATCTCTACTGCGCCACTTGTGGACGCGCTTTCACGACAGTGGAATAAAGTCGTTATTTTTGTTTTCTTTGAGCAAAAAAGTATTCTCGTAGCTTCATAACTTTACAGTTGAACCACTGATGTCACACGGACTACTTTGTCGATCATCGTGGTACTTTTCTGGACCTTGAACGTGGTAGTTACCTTGCTGTCTATGGGAGGGTCAGAGAGCCCTCAGATTTCATCAAAAATATCTTAAATTGTGTTCCGAAGACGAACGAAGGACTTACGGGTTTCGAACAACACGAGAGTGAGTAATTAATGACAGAATTTAGATTTTTGGGTGAACAAACCCTTTAAGAGCATTGCAACTTCTAGCTAAATAACACAGTGGAGATCAACCAGAGCTTGTTTTTATGTGGAATTTAACATTCCCAGAAATTGCATAACCCCCAGACAGCAAAATACAAATACAAAAGTTGCAAAACTTTGTGCAAAATATGCATCAGTAGGTGTGAGATCCATCAAAATATAAATAAATATATAAAACACTGACTGATCCAAGTAATGCAAGCCATTCTTAACCAATTCCTTGCCTCTGGCGCCATCTACTGGTAAAAATGACTATGACAGCCGAATAATGTGCAGTGCAAAAGGTGCAAGGACTAAATGTATGCAGCATACTGTATTTGCACTCACTACAGTAAGATATTGTTTGTATTACATTGTAGAAAATACTATAGAAATTATGTTTTCGAACTAAAACGTTTGGGAAAAATCATTCATACAAACACCATTTGGTGATACTTTAAGAAACTAGTAACTTTTTATGCTAATTAAGAAACTTTTCTTATATTAAAAAAAATATATATATGTATATGATTTTTACATTTAAATTTTTTTTTAATATTAGTAGTAGTAGTAGTAGTAATAATCATAATTATTATATAATCATTTTGAAAAATCCACCTAATCTTCCATCCTGCTGAAATTCATCATGTCTAACAATAATAACAATAATCTCTTCATATCCTGACATCCACAGTTATATGCTTCAATGTATGAGCTTCATATTCTGACAGCTGCTCCTAACAACAAAGATGAGATGAATCATCATAATCAAATAATAATAATGAACTTTTTAAGGTTCAAAAGAGGAAGAAACTGTTTAAAAGCGCTCCTAAAGAAACAAGTAGTAAGGCTGGATTTGAAGTGGATTTTGGAGAGAACCAGTAAACAACGTTTCAGTTCAGCCTCCGTCTCATTAGCAAGAGCTCCAGACACACAAAAGAGTTCAGCTTCACTTCACCAGAACAAAACACAGGAATCTGACAGGAGAGCAGCGACACAAGTTCATCCTGCAGCTACAGCAGACACATGAAGCATCATGTTAGAATATGATTTAGCTGATGTACAGACATTTATATTGTAACAAAATGACAATTAAATGAAAACATATTATAGATTCACTTTATATTGAATACAATCAGCTGAACGTAGGCTATTGACCCACTTAAGCATACACATCTTTACATATAATTTCAATTTCAGCATATGGTAAACTAAAATATACTTTAATGTAATTTCTATTAAAATATGTTTGTCATTATGTAATTGCACTTTCATAGTGATGAATTTGCAGTTTAGTACATTTAAAGTATATTAAGTATATTCTCAAACACACTATAGTTTACATGTGCTTTAGTATGTTGGTCAAACTTTTATTTGACAGAACTACAAATTGCTCTTTTTAAACATAGTCATAAAAGTGTCTCTTTTTAAGTACACTTAAGTGGTCTTTTATTTCATTAATATTGTATTATCTGCAAGTACAGTTTTTTTTTTAAATATACTGTACTTTTAAGATTTGAAGCACACCAGTGTGTATTCGATACAATTAAGCACACTTCTTTTTCATATAGATTGCAGTATGATTTATGGGCTGTTGTGTTGAATATTAAGTTTTTAAATTCATACAAAGCAGAATATTATTTACTCTTCACCATAAATGTGATTTGTTGCTTCATCTTAAAACAAACATGGTTTAACTCTGTAGGTATCGTCTTAAATCATGAATTTACATTAATATATGAACAGACATTTTTGTGACTTGATGAAGAAAAACAAAGGATTGGCTGAATTGGGAGAATTATATACTTCTACTGTTTCTGCCATATTATTAGTAATTGTTCACCAGTATTCCTAAAAAAAAATGATGTTTTGTTTGAAAAATAAAGATGAAGAAACACTTGAGAGCATTTTTTAATAAACTGTCATTTTTCTTTGTAGAATTTCCTAATTTAGGTTATTAAAAAACGTTTGTTTCTAAAACATTGAAACATCCAGTTTTCTTGTCTTGTCTTTGAAGGTTACAAAAATGTTTCACAATGTCCGTCAAGTACAAATAACTTCATAAGGACGTTCTGAGAATGTTGATCTCAGAATGTTTTTTCCTCAGTGTTATGGGAATGCCATAAGAACATTCCGTAAACATGACTTTAAGAACATTTTGTCCTAACATTCATATAACTTTTAAAAAACGTTAGTGAAAGTTAGCTGGGTTAGTGCAGTAGCTACTGGGGAAAATGCCCAAATGAACATTCACTCAAACCAACGCAGTGAAATGATTTAAAATGTGAGTTTCCTAGATGTGTTAATGATCAGAGCAGGTGTCACGCATGGAATGATGCATGTAACTGCAGGAAAATGTCATGTCAACAACACTAACCCTGACACTTGCCCTGCGTTAAGTGAGTGTCATCCGTAATGCGAGGCATGCTGGGCATGTGATCAGAGGTGAAAGTGTGATTGCATCGATGGACTGTCTGCATCTTATCACACTCTCATCATGTGAACCTCCTCCATTATCTGATACTCTAATACTTTCTACTGCATGTGTCATGTTCAGCAATGTGAGCATACAGTTCGGGCTTATATTACTCAATAGAACGGGAACATGTAAAGGAATGGAACTCAACCCCACAGACTGATGCAATAATTTATTAGGGGTGAATTTACCCAGAGGGGACGTCTGTTAGACAAAAACTAGGGCATGGGATCTAGGCCCCTATAATTGTCCCTTCCTTTTGTCTTCACTTTAGAGCCCTGTATACCATGGTACTGTGCAGTTAACATATTTATACCATGGTATTTACAAGCTATTCTAAGGTGTTACTATAGCCTATATTGTCCAAAAACATACTAACACCACAGTTTTTTTCATTGTTTGTTATAGTTGTCTTGTTTATGCTGTTGGCTGCTCTACTCATGTCCAAAAACATGCTAATACCACAGTTTTTTTTTTTTTTAAAGTTTGTCTTGTTTATGCTGATGACTGTTATGCTGTCTCATGCCCTGTTGAAAAAACCAACATTTGCTGGTTAGGTATGTTTTGCCACTGGGATGCTGGTTTATGCTGGTCCTTTGCTGGTTTAAGTTGGTCCTTTGCTGGTTTATGCTGGTCCTTTGCTGGTTTAAGCTGGTCCTTTGCTGGTTTAAGCTGGCCCTTTGCTGGTTTAAGCTGGTCCTTTGCTGGTTTAATGCTAACTGTGATATTAGTATGTCTTTGGACATGATATATTAGCATAAACAAGACAAATTTAACAAATATAATCAAACACTCTTGTATTAGCATGTTTTGGACATGAAAAAAAACTGTGAATTTTGATTGTTAGATCTTGTTTATCTTTTCCTAATAGCCTGTATCGTGTCCAAAACACGCTAAAACCACAGTTTTTGTTATATTTGTCTCGTCTGTTTTAATGTGTCATATGAAAAAACATGCTAATGCCACAGTTTTTGATTATGTTTGTTAGATTTGTCTTGTTTATGCTGTCTGTTCTAATATATCATGTCCAAAACATGCTACTACCACAGTTTTAAAAAAAATCATATTTGTTTTGTTTATGCTGACTGTTATAAAATCTTGTGTATTCTTAGCTGCGGCGCTGTACTTTCATGGAAAACTCATCAAATCAGTTTAAAGGGAGTGGAAACAGAATACTAACAGATAAGTTTGCTTCTTTTCTTATAGAATTTATATAAGAATTATGTCTATTTGTACTGTATTTAATACAGTTGATGGAAAGCTTTGTCCGATTCGCAAGAGAACCGGTTCCTTTTAAAGCATCGGTTGAAATGAATCGCAAATTGCGCCCCTCAGAAACGAACTCGTTAGTTATCATTAGATCTTTTTCAGATTATGAATTTATTATAAATAAGCTTAATTATTGCTACTGGTTAACAATATGAACAAGCTGTATGACGCAAAGACTATATTTAGTGGATGTGAATCCCGTATGTATTTTTTCTTGTATAAAAACAATCAACCTAAATTGAGATTAAAAAAACAATGTTTTATATGACATAACGACAAACCTAATTACAACCAAACACTAAAAAACCGACACCATTTCTATCTATCTTAGCGCACGTTTGTGTGAGATGAAACAATAATTGAATCAGCCGTCAAAGAGCCGTTCAGAAGAACCGATTCACCTAAACGACTCGGACTTCCGAGCATCATCTCCTGGACCAATAGGCGTCTCGACACACCCACAGACAGACACCAGTCTCTCACTTTTATCACGAACCTCAGTATTTATTCTCCACATTCATCTGAAGGATTCGGTTCTTCCGTTTTATTTTAATTGGATATTTAATTCTAAATTAAATCAACGCAACGCTACCAAGGGCAGGCTACAGCGAATGTCGCTTGAAGATTATTTTAATATTTTTTAGTGTCGTGTTTTTTTTTTTTTGCACGGCGATTCAAGATTCTGGATGCAAATTTCCATAGGAATTAATTTGCATAAAATCCTCTGATCAGAACTGCACGCACCATCATCATCATCATCCTCATCATCCAGCGGAGGACATAAACAGGTATCAGACATTTCCCTGGACTCAGGATTTGTTGATTTGTTATGCATGATGTTATGAATGTGTCTCGTGACTCTAAACGTGCTGAAGAGTGTTTATTTCTCGTAAAGCAAGGTCTCCTTGTTTAAGCTGATATCAGCAGTCATCTGTCGGTCAGGTGAGTTTCAGGCAGGTGTGCCAGATAACTGACATTACGTGTGCAAAGATATCCATCATATCTGACCTTTCTCATGGTACATCAGATACATGTGTTTGTGTTTTCTTTAGCATATCTCATTGTCTAATAGAGGTTTTCAAACTGGGGTTAAAATGTCATTTTATTGTTTTATTGATTGATTGATTGATTGCAAAATGTTTATAGGGCTGTCAAAGTTAATGTGTGCTCTTAAAATATTATTGAAATAGGTTTTAACATATGTTTTTACGTTTACATTAACAGTTCACAAAATGTAATATTCATATTAATAATCAGTTTTTCTTAAGTAAAAATCTTTGTTGAAAAAAATACATTTAAGGAATTCTTAATCTCAAATTCATTTAAAAATGTAAATATTTTCCAGAGGATATTTTTCACCCTGGTTTATATTATATAATATTTCTAATATATATATATATATATATATTTTTTTTTTTTTAAATTTGTATAATAAAAGCCAACTATTTGATTTAATTGTCTTAATAATATTACATTTAATTATTTCCTCACCCAGTATAAATGCATTTTCACTTATAAAAATATACAGCTGCCTTTATATTTATGAAGGGGGTCTCTCACAATTATTTAGGGGTCTTATGTACTATTTGATATATGCAAAAATCGGCATTTAAAATACTGTAGACTATACAAACAAAAACTGTGTGAAACATCAGTTTGCCTGTTGAGGGTCTTATTGTAAAGATTTATATACTAATATATATAATAATTCAATTATTTCAGAAGATTGGAGCCTGAAAATACTCCCCAATCTCTGTAAAATTATTTAAACATTTTTAAAAATCCTTATCCAGCAATCCTGAATGTTTGGAAAGGTCATGGAAAGACATGGAAATCCATTGGTCAGGACTAAAGTGTGGGAACAGTATGTGGTCCTTAAACATGGTAATCGCTGGTGCAGTCATCTGAAAGCATCACTGTACCGTAGTATCAGCGCAGTGCTGTTTGTTATGCTCAGTTTTGCCATTAAAGGAATAGTTCACCTTTATTTGCTGGTCCCCATTGACTTGCATAGTGTTTTTTTTCATACTATGAAAGTCAATGGGGACCAGCAACTGGAGGTGAAATATCCCTTTAATTGAGTACATTCCTAGTAATTGAAATGCTGCATAATTATTTGTATTTTTTTGCCTCAGTTCCCCCGGCTGAAGGATGGAGCAGCTCAGTCAGTGGCTCTGGAAGCAGGAATACTGGCTTCCTCCGGGAATCCGCTGGGAGGATCTGGAGAAGATGGAGGGCTCTCTGCGTCCTCTCCCGCGGGATCTGCTCCTGGCTCTGCCTCTAGCTCTGGGATTCATCATGCTTCGTTACGCTTTTGAGAGGTGACTGATGACTTTATCAAGTCCTGAGGGCTTTAACTTTAATTTAACCAGGTTTGACCTGAATTAATAACAGAATATGAGTTAAATTAGAAAAAGTACCACAGTATCACTGCATTTTTTTGGACATTCTTTGAGCTGGGATGTGATTCTTTTGAGAGGTGACTGATGACTTTATCAAGTCCTGAGGGCTTTAAATTTAATTTAACCAGGTTTGACCTGAATTAATAACAGAATATGAGTTAAATTAGAAAAAGTACCACAGTATCACTGCATTTTTTTGGACATTCTTTGAGCTGGGATGTGATTCTCCCCCCCCCCATATTTTTATGCATTTCCATATTTTGACCCATTATTATTAAAAATAATAATAATACATTTTTATATTTTAAAGTACAATATTATTATTCCAATACAAATATATTTTCTATTGACGTGTTTAATTTTTTAAAATAATTAAATAATTAAAATAATAAAAATGATTATTTAATAAAAATGTAAATAATAAAATTATTATGTTCAATAATAATAATAAAACTAATAATAATAATGAATGTCAATTATTGTTACTATTAAATGCCAATTTTTATTTTACAGTACAATATTATTATTGTAAGAGTAATGTTTCTTTGATTTGTTCCATTTTAAAATAATAATACAATACAAATATTATCTGAATAATAACAATAATAATAATAATAAATTCACTGTTGTTATTATTAATTTAATATTAATTTATTTTTTATTTCACAGTACAAAATTACTATTGGAATAGCAATATATTTCTTTATTGATTTGTTTGATTTTATATTTTAAATAATAAACAAAAATATTTTGAATAATAATAACAATAATTATAGTTAATATATTATTATTATTATTATTATTATTATTGTATTGTTAGATTTCCTTAGGTTTTGTCCTTGAATACCTGAATCTGTGATGATCTGAATTATCACACTATATATCAAAATACCCTGGTTTGCCATCTGACACCATTACTAAATAAAATAAAATAAAATAATTTGTTAGCAGGACAATTTGTGCAACATGCTTAAAAATGGCTCAAAACGTCACCTGTGGCTAGAACATGAAATAAACATTTTTGCATATTTGGAGCTGTGGTGTGCCGACCTTTCTTTTTTCTTATTGTTTTTAATAGTTGAGCACCCTCATTTAGTTGTTTTTTTTGCCCATCAGATGTGCATATTTAAAAAAAAAAAAAATTGTGCCACATGCTTAAAACCATTAAAAAAAATGCAACACTAACTAGTGCGTGGTATTTTGGGACGTACTGCTAACAAAGCTGTTTGTTAGTTTAACTGATTCCACTAGTCTCTCTCATGCATGTGTGCTTGAATGTTTAGTATGCATACCTGAATCTGCTGTATCTACGCATGCAATCAGTCTCTTTGTATAGTATTGTGCGTTTGGCGTCTGCTGTGGTGTAACTTCTTTGTGCGTGACGGCGTGACTAGCAGGTGTGTGTTTCTGTGTGTTCACACACTTGTGTGAGTGTGTGTGAGTGTGCAAGAGTGTGTGTATGTGAGTGTGTGTATGTGAGTGAGATGAGTGTGTGAGTGTGTGTATGTGTGTGTGTGTGTATGTCGGTTGCTACAGTAACTGATCTCTATAGCAACACAAAGAGCCTGTCATGTCAGCTGATGCTGCAACCCCTTTCACCCACGATTGATCCTGGATCATGTTTCCACGTCTAATTAAAGTCCAACCAGTGCAAACATATTCATATACAATAAGAGTGTTTGTATAGGTAATATTACACATTAAACAACAATCATAATTGCATTAAATGTACAAGCTCCTCCTGAGTGACCTGTGAGCAATGCATGCTCTTCTGATTTTCTGTGAATAAAGGTCTCATTTAGTAACAAAAAGACATTGATGAAACGCATGTTGTGTCCTGAATCCTGAATTTTCTGTCTCTCTCTCTCTCTCTCTCTCTCTCTCTCTCTCTCATGCAGACGTCTGGCGTTCCCTCTCAGCAGAGTTTTAGGAGTGAAAGATCGAGTTTGTTTGAAAGTCACTCCTGTCCCAAATTTGGAGGCATTTTACACTAAAAACAGCAGACAGCCGACGCAGGTTAGTACACACACACCTAGCAATCTAATGAGAACATACCATAGACTTTGAGTATATATTGTTTTATATTATATTATATTATATTATATTTATTTATTTATTTAAAATATATTATTATTATTATTATTATTATTATATGCCATTTGTTGGCATCAGCAAATGAAAAACATTTTTGGCCCAGTGTTGTTATAGTTAACTAAAACTAAACTATTAAAAATAATTTTCAATAATTTAAATAAAGGTAAATATTAGATGAAAAACTTAATGAGAATTAGAAATTTGCCTTGGAAATGAACTGAAATAAGTTGAAGTTGAAGTGATACAAATAAATAAAAAAGCAATTATTAAACCTAAAACTGAAATAGAAATAAATTAAAGCTAAATTGAAATGTATAAAATAATAAAAATGACAAAAGCACATAAAAAAAGGACTAAAACTAGCTAAAATTAAAATCAAACTGAAATAAAAATAAATAAAAGCTACAGTGAAATATATAAAAATAATAAAATTGACAAAAGCACATTAAATTATTAAAACTAACTCAAATTAAATGAAAACTGAATAAAAATAAATAAAAATATTAATAAATACTATAATATAATAATAATACTATAAACAACTATACTATGTATATATAATAATAGTATAAAAGTGTATAAATAATGCTAAAATAAAACCCATCATTTGGCCCCATCTATTAGAATTTAAGAATAATTTTTCCCTTTGAACACATCCACAAATATCTGGGGCCAGATTTGTCCCTGAAGTAAACTCACACCTGCACCTGCACCTGCACCTGCACCCGTACAAACACACATTAAACACGTATGAATCTGCATACATTTATGCAAACATACACTGAGAGATCATTCTCCAACAGTCGTTGTTTTGCATCTTACTCTCCTGGAAAATACCCATAATGCTTTGCAAATGAGTGTGTGGATGTCTAACCACATACGGGAAGAGAGCGAGTGCGATTTTAACAGACATACTGGAAACCCAGAAGTCTGTAATTGTTCTGGATCGTTACTGCTCCCTGATTAATGAAACTTGATTCAAATGCAAAAAAAATGCATTGCAGGATGACACTGAATAAATGGTACAGGTGATCTAATCGAACTGGTTATTCAAGTCAAAAATATGATTTAATATGCCTCAATCAGCCCAAATACATAAAAGTCCGTTTTTATAGGTGAGCTCTAAAATCTACTTCATCTGAAATTAATTCAGTTCATATGAAGCCTATAAAGGCACTAAGGAAAGGAAATATGCATGTATATTTCATACTGCAGGAGGAAGCCACACAACAGTGAGTTGTGAGGAACCCGATAGTGTTGACATTTCTTTCGGACGTGGAACCATTGTGTCCCTGCTGAACTCTTTCTGGAGTTCATTTCATTATTTGAATGTCCTCGTTTTTCTTGGCAGATGAATTTCTGGTTATAATTGACAATTTATATGGATGAGTTTGCTCGATTTAAATAGGCTTTACAGATAGTAATGAATCTTACTGGTATTCTCGTGTATCAAGATTTTGGTTCTCATACGCAATTCCATAATAATTCATAATAATTTTTACATAACTGAAAAAGGTGTAGGCTGAAGAAGAAGCTTATTTTAACTTTTTATTTTATTCATTAAATTCTATATTTATGGCCAATGGAAAAAGAAATATTTTGGCACAGTGTTGTTATTGTTAACTAAAACTATTAATAATCGAAATAAAGCTAAATATTAGATGTAAAACATAATAAAATCAGAAATGTTGCCTTGGTAACGGAATTAAATAAGTATAAGTTGAAAAAAAAACAATTATTAAAACTTATACTGAAATAAAAATACATTATTATTATATTTAAAAATAATATAACAAACAAAACATAACAAAATGACTAAAACTACCTCAAATTAAAATGAAAACTGAATAAACATAACAGAAAAGGGTTTAGGCTGAAGCTTATTCTTTCAATGCAGCACTTTTACTATTACATTGAATCTTTACAAAAGAAATCAAAACAAAACAGTTACCTAAGTCAAAAATAAGTCATAACATTTTTATGCAGCTCACCTTTTACACCTTTTATAAATTAATACAATTGTTTCATATGTTTCATATACAAATTGTTCATTCATATATTTTTTAATATATAAATATTTGATGATTAAATTAATACTTTAATTAAATGATCAATAATAGTAATAATAATATTTAAATTTAATTAATAATGTATTTATATTATTGTAGATTTATAGTAATTATTAATAAATAATTTAATAATTTAATATTTTTATTAACTACTTTAATGATATAATAATTTAATTATATAATTTTTCAGTTGTGTATATATTTTTCGCTGTATTTTTAAATGTGTGTGTTTGTGTTTTTATGTGTCTTCGTAATGAGGATTCTTGGGAAAAGAATAGTTAAGAAACTAGTAAAAACATGTAAAGTGGCAGATTATTTTCTTAACATGGTCAGGCATGAGTGAGTAGTAGTCTGTGGTAATCACTATCACAGATGCCATCAATACCTATTGTATTTAACCTGGAATATTATTGCTCATTGTCAAATAATAACTCATGCTGTTGCATTATTCCATCTAGAGTGAGATCTCCAGCCTGGTAAACCAGTGCAACCTGACTCACAGACAAGTTGAGACCTGGTTTCGTTACCGCAGAAACCAGGACAGACCCAGCAACAGTAAGAAGTTTTGCGAGGCCAGGTAAGTTCAGCTCAGGTATCTGCTTTTGATAATATCACAATCATAGCTGCACAGATAACTGATCACACGGCGCTGCATCATATCTGCTGAATGAAGTCCAGTACTAATTGTGTGCTGCTGGTTCCAAAAATAGTGTCTGTTTTGCTGGAGCACGTCACACTTTCACACAAAATATGTGCATTTTGTCTCATATTTGCTTTCGACAAGCATTTGTGCAGTGAAGAAGTCTCGTATTCTCCCTCAATCAGCAGAAAAACACCACAAACACACGATTCCTGTCTGAATCTGAGCCAGATCACAACTATCTGTTCAATTCTCAGCCATTTTCACATATATGACATTATTTGATGCCTAATCCTGATTGCAGGGTCAGAATTATGGCTAGTGACAGAAGAAAATGCAAACATGAGCAGATGCATCTGTAGGCGTTTTGCTGCATCCAAACAGACAATTACAGATTTTGTGGAAAATAAGCTTTATTTTGCTTACTTTGTAAAGTGTAAATTGCATCAAATGCATATTAAATGCAGATTGTAAGTTAAATGATGCGTTTTTTGTCATTAAAGCTGAAACTTTTGACATTTGACTGCTTTTTTTATTTTGATAAGTGCATAAAGCTTATTTCAAATATATATATATATAAATATTTGAAATTTGAAAAACCTTCATTCTTATTTTGTTTAAAAAAATAATAATATATATATATATATATATATACATGATGGAACGTTTTTATTGATATTTTTGATTCCAGAACCAAATTAGGTTATATCAGGTCTTTTTAAAAATCAACCAATCAAATCACTTCATTATCACATCACCATACACATATATCTGCAAATATTGAAATGGAGTAAAATATATCCTAATGTTTACATTAATTATGAATGTGAATGTCCGTTTTTCTCGTAAGTATTATTACCATTTTAAATCCCCTTGAATCTTTTTAATATTTTTTGTAAAAACAAATATTTCATGTAGCCTCTCACTTAATGTGAGCTTGTGAAATGAAATTATAAAATAACTCCATTTTAATTATTATAAAACATTTACGTAGTTATTATATTAATTATAAAATAACTCCATTTGAATTATTATAAAACATTTACGTAGTTATATTAATTATAAAATAACTCCATTTTAATTATTATACAACATTTACCTAGTTATTATATTAATTATAAAATAGCTCCATTTTAATTATAAAACATTTACGTAGTTATTATATTAATTATAAAATAACTCAATTTTAATTATTATACAACATTTATATAGTTATTATATTATTATATTAATGATAGTTTTAGATGAAGTTCAGCATTAATATGTATATAAAAAAAATGCCTTTTGACATTTCACTGCTTTTGTTATTTTGATAAGTGCATGAAAGCTGATACTGTACATATAATTTGAAAAACCTCAATTCTTATTTTCTGAAAAAAACTGTCCTTGGTGGAAAGATTTTATTGATATTTTTGAGCTGTGTTTCGTAGCATAGTAACTTCATATCTTTTGTTTCCCCAGCTGGAGGTTTGTGTTCTACCTGCTTGCTTTCAGCGCGGGATTCGCGTCTTTAATTAACGTGGGTCGACATTTGAACTTTTATTCCCTCGTGAACCCAAGTGTGTCTTGGGGTTGGTGTCTTTTGAGTCATCCCCTAGTTAAAGGCTGGTTTAGTCAGTAGCCTTAAATGCTTTAAAGCATTTTTTGAACAAGCTTGAGCTTTGTTGTTGTGAATGCACACGGTTCTTCTGAAAAAAACTGTCCTTGGTGGAAAGATTTTATTGATATTTTTGAGCTGTGTTTCGTAGCATAGTAACTTCATATCTTTTGTTTCCCCAGCTGGAGGTTTGTGTTCTACCTGCTTGCTTTCAGCGCGGGATTCGCGTCTTTAATTAACGTGGGTCGACATTTGAACTTTTATTCCCTCGTGAACCCAAGTGTGTCTTGGGGTTGGTGTCTTTTGAGTCATCCCCTAGTTAAAGGCTGGTTTAGTCAGAAGCCTTAAATGCTTTAAAGCATTTTTTGAACAAGCTTGAGCTTTGTTGTTGTGAATGTTTTTCTGAATGACTGGTTTTCATTCCCCAGCTGGAGGTTTGTGTTCTACCTGCTTGCTTTCAGCGCGGGATTCGCGTCTTTAATTAACGTGGGTCGACATTTGAACTTTTATTCCCTCGTGAACCCAAGTGTGTCTTGGGGTTGGTGTCTTTTGAGTCATCCCCTAGTTAAAGGCTGGTTTAGTCAGTAGCCTTAAATGCTTTAAAGCATTTTTTGAACAAGCTTGAGCTTTGTTGTTGTGAATGCACACGGTTCTAATGTTTTTCTGAATGACTGGTTTTCACTGCATGACTGGGTCTTTTGTTGTTAAAAGAAGTAGTTTTGTTGTCTGTGTTTGGTTTTAATGGTGGTTGTGTGAAAGTGACCGCAGTGTTCTCTTCCTCATAGACGCCCTGGTTCTGGGATCAGAGAGAGTGCTGGAGAGGGTTTCCTCAACAGGTGAGCTCACCTGTCTGAACTACACACGCACTATTCAATGTACATCTGGCATACAGACACTCCATGTGACAAGATTCTTAAGTTTTGTTTTATTTTTTGAAAGAAATTAATGCCTTTGTTAATCAAGGATGCATTAAATTGATCAAAAGTGACAGTAAAGACATTTCTAATGTTACGAAAGATTTCTGTTTCTAATAAATGCTGTTCTTTTGAACTCTGTTCATCTGTGAATCCTAAAAAATAAAATATATCACGGTTTCCACAAAAATATGAAGCAGCACAGCTGTTTTCAACATTGATAATAATCAGAAATGTTTCTCGAGCAGCAAATCAGCATATTTGTTACGGGGCTGACGTGACGTGAGACGTGTGGATCCATCTGCAAGCTTTTATTTAAGAGACGTGGTCATAACAGGCAGGGTCGAACAATGGCAAACAGGTATATGGCGGGCAAAACACAAGAATAGTCCTAGGGCTAGCGTAGGTCAACGATTGGCAGACAGAATCACAGGGGCACGATTAGAGGGATAAATCCAGGAAAACAGGCAGAGATCAGAAACTGAGAAAACAAGCAAGGCAAGGCAAAACAAGGAAACACGGGCAGGAAAACAGAAACTAGGAATAATAACCGGCTAAGCAATACTCGGCAGAGAATGGTTGTTTGAGTGAGTGTTATATAGTGAGTGAGTGATATGAAACAGCTGTGTGCAATCAGTGCGGTGTGCAATCAGTGCAATGAATGATGGGATATGTAGTCCGGGGTGCTATGCAACAGTGTGTAAGTGCGAGAGTCAATGAAAATGGAAAGGGTGACCTCTGGTGGTGATTGAACGGAAGTCCATGGACAGGATTCGTGACAGAGCCCCCCCCTCCCCCCCCAAGGAGCGGCTTCCAGACGCTCCAAACACTATACAATCCAGGTGGGCGGTGGAGGAACAGGGGGAGGGACAGAGGGCCAGATCCAAGGATAGGAGAGACCAGGGACTGAGGCAGAGCCGGCGGAGCAGGGAGCCAGGGTGGAGCCGGCAGTACAGATGGAGCTGAGGACCACCATAGCAGAGGAGACGGGACCGAAGATCCCCACGGTGGAGTAGAAGACCACCAGAGCCAGACAGTAGACCACCACGGCGGAGCAGAAGACCACCACAGCAGAGCAGAAGACCACCACGGCGAAGCAGAGGACCACCAGAGTCAGACAGTAGACCACCACGGCAGAGCAGAAGACCACCACGGCGGAGCAGAGGACCACCAGAGCCAGACA
>NW_015505395.1:1580056-1586081 GCF_001515645.1 Sinocyclocheilus grahami | reverse complement strand
GACCACCAGAGCCAGACAGTAGACCACCACGGCGGAGCAAAGGACCCCCAGAGCCAAACAGTAGACCACCACAGCGGAGCAGAGGACCACCAGAGCCAGACAGTAGACCACCATGGCGGAGCAGAGGACCACCAGGGCCAGACAGTAGACCACCACGGTGGAGCAGAGAACCACCACGGCAGAGCAGAAGACCACCACGGCCAGACAGCACACCACCATGGCGGAGCAGAAGACCACCACGGCCAGACAGCAGACCACCATGGCAGAGCAGAAGACCACCACGGCAGAGCAGCGGACCACCACGGCGATGCAGAAGGAACAGGAAATCCCCCCGGTGAACCACACCGATCAGGAGACCATGGCGGAGACTGTAACAACGAGAAAGCAGAGACAGACAACACAGACAGAACAGACACAGACACAGACACAGACAAGGCTGAGTGTTCAGAGGCAGCCTCCTTGGCTGGGCCGGGACAGGGCAAAAGTTCACAAACGACCTCCCTGGCCAAAACAAAGCAAGCAAAGAATTCACTAACGGCCTCCATAGCCATGACAGGACAGGGTGAGGATTCCCCGACGGCCTCCATAGCCGTGACAGGACGGGCAGAGGGTTCACAGACGGCCTCCATAGCCGTGACAGGGCAGGACGAGGATTCACAGACGGCCTTCTTAGCCGTGACAGGATAGGCAGAGAGTTCACCGACGGCCTCCATAGCCGTGACAGGACGGGACAAGAGTTCACAGACGGCCTTCATATGCGTGACAGGACAAGCAGGGAGTTCGCAACCAGCCTCTATAGCTGGGACAGGATGAGCAGAGAGTTCGCAAACGGCCTCCATAGCCGTGATAGGACGGGACTAGGATTCACAGACGGCCTCCATAGCCGGGACAGGACAGGCAGAATGTGCGTTACTGGGCGCCACCACCGTGCAAGGAGCTGAGGCGAGCACCGCCACCTCTGGAGGAGCTACAGCGGGTGACATTGCCTCGGGGAACATGGCAGCGTGCGCCTCTACCTCAGAAGGATCTGCAGCGTCAGCCGCCACCTCGGAAGACATCGCAGTGGCCGCCGCTATCTCAAAAGTTTCAGTGGTGGTGTACGCAGCCCAACTTCACCATAAAGCGATCCCCATTGTGGGACGCGCTACAGACAGGGGAAATAGTTCCGAAACTGGAGGGCTTGAGAGCACTGATTTAGGGATGCCAGCTGCACGTGCTCTGAGGCGAGCACCGCCACCTCTGGAGGAGCTACAGCGGGTGACATTGCCTCGGGGAACATGGCAGCGTGCGCCTCTACCTCAGAAGGATCTGCAGCGTCAGCCGCCACCTCGGAAGACATCGCAGTGGCCGCCGCTATCTCAAAAGTTTCAGTGGTGGTGTACGCAGCCCAACTTCACCATAAAGCGATCCCCATTGTGGGACGCGCTACAGACAGGGGAAATAGTTCCGAAACTGGAGGGCTTGAGCGCACTGATTTAGGGATGCCAGCTGCACGTGCTAACACCAGCAGTGGGTCCTCCACGCTGGAAGCCAGTCTGGGATACTGAAGAACAGTCCTTGAGGATCTGGGTGCAACAGACAGGAAGTGACAGGATTCTGAGCGAACAGACGTGATGTGACGTGACTCTGGATGATCAGCTGTGATGTGACGTGACTCGGGACAAACAGCTGAGACGTTACAAGACTCTGGCAGATCAGCTGAGACTTGACTCCTGAAGATCAACCGTGACTAGACTGGACTCAGGAAGATCAACTGTGACTAGACTGGACTCAGGAAGATTTGTTGTGACTTGACTAGACTCATAATAATGAACTGTGACTTGACCGGACTCATGATGATCAACCGTGACTTGACTGAACTCAGGGAGATCAGCCGTGACTGGATTGGACTCATGAAAATCAGCTGTGACTAAACTTGACTCATGACAATCAGTTGGGACTAGACTTGCCTCATGAAGATCAGTTGTGACTTGACTAGACTCATGATCAACGGTAACTTGACTTGATTCATGAAGATCGGCTGTGACATAACGGGGCATTGTTGTGTCCGCCATTTTGCAATCAGGCTCCGCTGTCGCCGCCATTTTGTGAGCATGCTCTAGTGCGGCCGCCATTACACGAGTGAGTGCGGGGTCGTGTTCCTCCGCGATACCCGCAGTGAACCAGCAGTCAGCAAAGCATATTCTATAAAGTCCTTTAAACTACAATTAAATTTACCCTCTGGCATCCATGATCTTATGGATTCATTTAGTCCATAACAAAAAATGTCCTTTAATGCGACCTCATCAAAAGGTACCCTAAAAGATAACTCACAGAATTGAGTGACGTATTCCTCAATAGGTGAACTCCCCTGTCATAAATCGAATAGCCGGTCGACTGGGTCCATACTTGGCCAAGGTCCTTTAGGAAAGCCGCTGGATCCTCGTGAGACCGAGTATTCTGTTACGGGGCTGACGAGACGTGAGACGTGTGGATCCATCTGCAAGCTTTTATTTAAGAGACGTGGTCATAACAGGCAGGGTCGAACAATGGCAAACAGGTATATGGCGGGCAAAACACAAGAATAGTCCTAGGGCTAGCGTAGGTCAACGATCGGCAGACAGAATCACAGGGGCGCGACTAGAGGGATAAATCCAGGAAAACAGGCAAAGATCAGAAACTGAGAAAACAAGCAAGGCAAGGCAAGGCAAAACAAGGAAACACGGGCAGGAAAACAGAAACTAGGAATAATAACCGGCTAAGCAATACTCGGCAGAGAATGGTTGTTTGAGTGAGTGTTATATAGTGAGTGAGTGATATGAAATAGCTGTGTGCAATCAGTGCGGTGTGCAATCAGTGCAATGAATGATGGGATATGTAGTCCGGGGTGCTATGCAGTGTGTAGTGCGAGAGTCAATGAAAATGGAAAGGGTGACCTCTGGTGGTGATTGAACGGAAGTCCATGGACAGGATTCGTGACAATATTAGAATGATTTCTGAAGATCATGTGACACTGAAGACTGGAGGAATGATGCTGAAAATTCAGGTTTGATCTCAGAAATAAATGACAGTTTAACAGATATTCACATAGAAATCAGCTGTTTTAAATTGTAATAATATTTCACAGTTTTACTGTTTTTACTGTTTTTGATCAAATAAATGCAGCCCTGGTGAGCAGTAGAGACTTCTTTCAAAATAATTTTGTACAGTATTTTATCTGACTCATACTGTAGGTTTCATAATATGACAGTGATAAATATGAGACATATTTTAGTGTTATTAGAACAATCTACCTGTAATATCAAGGAAAACAACAACATTTCTTCATATGGATACTGGTTTTGACAAAATATTTACAATATCAGTCAAAAGTAGAATTTATATTTCCCACGATTTAAAAAATGCTTCGTCTACAATTCTTGAAATGATTGTTGATTAATTTTGAATTTTTTATGTTTTCCATTTAAATTTACATTTTAGTAAAAAAAAAATTATTTTTTGTGTGTTTTGTTCATTTTTGTTAGTTTTATTAATATGTCGATGTAGTTTTTATTAATTTTTATTTCAGTTTTAGTTTTATTCATTTTAGAACTTAAATTAAAATTAAACTAAATTAAAATGAGAAATGTTCAATTTTTTATATTTTGTTTTATTTCATTTCATTAGATTTTTTTATTTAAGTCAGTTGATTTTATTTCAAGCAACTAAATATGATTATTATTATTATTATTATTATTATTATGTGTTTATGGTTGTACTTTCAGTACATGAAGTGTCCATGTTCTCTGCTGTGAGCCCTGTTTTCACTCAGGTCCTGTGTTTGTGTCTCTAGCCGGTTCAGGACGCTCATTACTGGTACTACATGCTTGAGCTGGGCTTCTACTGGTCTCTGCTGCTCTGTGTGTCTGTGGACGTCAAGAGAAAAGTAAGATCTCGCACAATAGTGGCCCACAGCAGAGCTATTTGCTTTCTGAATGTTTCATGATGACCTTGTGTAGCGTAAAACCCTTTGTGTGTTACCGGGTCAGAGTTTCTCTTTCAAAGCGAATGTCCTTTTAGAGCTGCTCAGTTATTTACTTTGCTAGCTGCTCACTTGTCGGCTATCAAAATAAGGTTAAATATATGTTAAAATGTATTAACATGAATCTTCAGTTTAATATTTTAACATAATGTTTTCATACGAATATCAAGTAACATATTATTGCTCAGCGGAGACTTTCATTTCATTTAAATATCACACTTTTATTTTTAGTTCTTCCTTTGGAGAAGAAACCGAGTCAATAGCTGTCATCCATTAAGAGTATAGAGCTATAAAACAAATGTGGAGCAGCTCAGATCAAATCTAAATGTATTTTAATAGACTTTTAATAGAGTGCATGTGTGCACTCTCTGGGTGTGTGTTTTTGTTTGGTTTTTGCGATATGCTCCATAATGTCAAATCATGTACAGTGGGGAAAAAAAGTATTTAGTCAGCCACCAATTGTGCAAGTTCTCCCACTTAAAAAGATGAGAGAGGCCTGTAATTTTCATCATAGGTATACCTCAACTATGAGAGACAAAATGAGAAAAAAAATCCAGAAAATGTCATCCATTAAGAGTATAGAGCTATAAAACAAATGTGGAGCAGCTCAGATCAAATCTAAATGTATTTTAATAGACTTTTAATAGAGTGCATGCGTGCACTCTCTGGGTGTGTGTTTTTGTTTGGTTTTTGTGATATGCTCCATAATGTCAAATTATGTATGTGACCGTGCAGCACAAAACCAGTCATAAGTAGCATGTGTATACTTGTAGCAATAGCCAAAAATACATTGTATGGGTCAAAATTATAGATTTTTCTTTTATGCCAAAAATCATTAGGATATTAAGTAAAGATCATGTTCCATGAAGACATTTTGTAAATTTCCTACCGTAAATATAGCAAAACTTCATTTTTGATTAGTAATATGCATTGCTAAGAACTTCATCTGGACAACTTTAAAGATGATTTTCTCAATATTTAGATTTTTTTGCACCGTCAGATTCCAGATTTTCAAATAGTTGTATCTCAGCCAAATATTGTCCGATCCTAACAAACCATACATCAATGGAAAGCTTTCAGATGATGCATAAATCTCAATTTAAAAAAATTGACCCTTATGACTGGTTTTGTGCTGCAGGGTCACATATCGTTTAAACAACAATTACGATATTGTCGTAGATTATATATATCGCACAGCCCTACGGCACCCATTCACTGCTATTAGTGAGCAAGTGATGGAATGTTCATTTTTGAGTGTACTGTTCCTTTAAATGCTTGAATGTTGGAGAAATTTAATGTGTGATTTTCTTCCTTGAGTGTGTCAGCACATCATCATCCATTGTCTTGATGGATTTGTTGTTTGTTTGTATCAGGTTTCATTTCCTGTCAGTACCGCCCACTATAATATCAGTTACTTATATTCTTTCGTCCTCTTCCGTTAATTCTGTTTTAGGATTTCAAAGAACAGATCGTCCACCACTTCGCCACTATCTTCTTGCTGAGTTTCTCGTACTGCTCCAACTACATTCGGATCGGGACCCTGGTGATGCTCGTCCACGACTCCTCTGACTTCCTGCTGGAGGTACGAGCTCGACCGCTTGGTCACGCATTCATGCTCAGAAACAACGAGTCTAACACGGCCAGAAAACTCCCCAAACACATCACCATCCCGTCATTTCACTGCTGTTTCATGTTTAAGCCACATCTGTTCCTGGGTCATCATTTGCAGTGACCTTTACGCTTAGTGATGTTTTGTGCTTTAGAGTCATTTGGATTTTTATGTTTTTTTTATTTATACATTTTCAGTTTAAATTTAGTTTTGTTATTTGCTTTTGTCATTTTTATTTGTTTTTGTTTATATACATATACAGTATGTATGTATGTATGTTTTGTTTAAAAAAAAAATAATATATATATATATATATATATATATAAAATTTCAGTTTTAGTTTTGGTAATGTTAGCCAACAAAACATTTCTCATTTTAGTTTAATTTAAGTTTTCATTTCTTATTTAAGTTTTCAA
>NW_015505395.1:1513183-1578183 GCF_001515645.1 Sinocyclocheilus grahami | reverse complement strand
TTGAATTATTTTTATTTTAGTAATAATTGTATTAATTTTAAATTAATAATAATTATTATTTACCGTATTTGTATAGTTTCAGTTCAATTTTAATTTTAGTTTAATTTAATTTAGTTTTAGTACTTTTGCTTTTGTCATTTTTATGAGTTTTGTATATATTTCTATTTAGCTTTAGCTTTAATTTAATTTTAGTTTTAGTAAACTAAACATAATTAATTATTTATTTCAGCTAGTTGCCAGAGAAACATTTCTCATTTTCTTTAAATTTTTACATTTAAGTTTTTCATGTTTGCATTTTATTTTATATATAATAACATTTATACAAACAAACTAATTTTAATAGTTTCAGTTTTAGTGTTGCATACGTAACAAAATATGTGATTTGTGCTCAAAGGAACTTTTCTCTCTTTTTTTATTATTTTATGAACTGATTACAAATGCATTGAACATTCTGATCAATTATTTGGCTGCCATAAATTGGTTTATTTAAATGAACCAAAATATATGTAACCAAACTCACTTTAACCTTCTCTTCAACAGTTGGACAAGGACGAACGCAGCGACGTTGAAAGTGAAGCAGAGGAGGAAGAGGATGAGGAAGAGGAGGAGGAAGATCGGTCTTCCTGGAGGAAGAGGAAGGTGGTTCTGGACTCCAGGCTGGCGATGCTCAGCTCCAGCTGTGTTTTAAATAACCTGACGAATCAGAAAGCCGACATGAACAGAAGACTGCCGAAAGCCAGATAGCAGCACCGTGTTTCTCTTTCATCCTCACTGAGATCATCAGAGCATCGCTGCAGAAAGACACACAATCCATATCAGTAATGTTCAGTCTGTAATTAATAGGCTATAAATGACTTTTAACTGAAAAGACACTGTATTTATTGTGCACTTGTATGATGAAAATACTCTGAGGTCTGTTTGAAATGAATGATTTGTTTTGTATATTTATAACTGATGGTTTCATTATGAATATGTTTTAATGTATTCTGGTAGAATACATGAATATATTGTGAAATATCTTGCTTTGCTTTTTTTCTTTTTAATTAAAAAAACTAAGTGTGTATATATATATATATACGTGTGTGCGTGTGTGTGTGTGTGTGTGTGTGTAAAAAAAATATATATAAATCTAATTATATTATTAATAAATATTAATAATAATAAAGATGAAATTGTAAATTGTGACATCACAGTTTTAATTCTACATTTAATTGTATACATTAAATAATATTTAATCATCTCAACTTATCTCTGTGTGTGTGTGTGTGTATATATACTGTATATATGTGTGTGTGTGTGTGTGTGTATAATATTATACATTTAAAAATGTTAATATAAATATTAAATTGTAAATTATTATGACAGTACATAGAGTGTGTAATAAAATACATATTATAATTATGAAATATAGATATTATATATATATATATACGTGTGTGTGTGTGTGTGTGTGTGTGTAAAAAATATATATATAAATCTAATTATATTATTAATAAATATTAATAATAATAAAGATGAAATTGTAAATTGTGACATCACAGTTTTAATTCTACATTTAATTGTATACATTAAATAATATTTAATCATCTCAACTTATCTCTGTGTGTGTGTGTGTGTATATATACTGTATATATGTGTGTGTGTGTGTGTGTGTATAATATTATACATTTAAAAATGTTAATATAAATATTAAATTGTAAATTATTATGACAGTACATAGAGTGTGTAATAAAATACATATTATAATTATGAAATATAGATATATACATTTTTAAAATAGGTATATATATATATATATACGTGTGTGTGTGTGTGTGTGTGTGTGTAAAAAATATATATATAAATCTAATTATATTATTAATAAATATTAATAATAATAAAGATGAAATTGTAAATTGTGACATCACAGTTTTAATTCTACATTTAATTGTATACATTAAATAATATTTAATCATCTCAACTTATCTCTGTGTGTGTGTGTGTATATACTGTATATATGTGTGTGTGTGTGTATAATATAAATTTAAAAATGTTAATATAAATATTAAATTGTAAATTATTATGACAGTACATAGAGTGTGTAATAAAATACATATTTTTATAATTATGAAATATAGATATATACATTTTTAAAATAGTATTATTAAATATTTAATTTAATAGTAATTACGATATTTTATATATATTAATATTGTATTATATATAATAATATAATTACTATTTATTATATTTAATAATATTTTATATGTAAATATATATTAAACATGAAATATTGTTATTACATATACATTTAGAAATCGTATTATATATACTGTATATATGTGTGTGTGTGTGTGTGTGTATAATATTATACATTTAAAAATGTTAATATAAATATTAAATTGTAAATTATTATGACAGTACATAGAGTGTGTAATAAAATACATATTATAATTATGAAATATAGATATATACATTTTTAAAATAGTATTAAATATTTAATTTAATAGTAATTACGATATTTTATATATATTAATATTGTATTATATATAATAATATAATTACTATTTATTATATTTAATAATATTTTATATGTAAATATATATTAAACATGAAATATTGTTATTACATATACATTTAGAAATCGTATTAATGTAAATATTCAATTGTAAATTATTGTATCAAATCACATAGCAGTTGTAATTCTACATACAAATAATATTTATAATAATCTCAGCTGCTCGTACATAGAAAGACAGCTAGTTTTATACACCAAACCTCACTCAAATTCACACAATAAATAACAGCTTGTCACAAAAAGCTGAGACAGATTATGCAGCTATATAAAACTAGCACAGATCTTGTTTTAGGTACTTTAGTTCTGAGTTTGATGAATCTGGTTTGGAAACTCGTGCAGTGCTGCAGTTCCGCTCCTGTCCTGCAGGCGGCGCTAAAGGCGCTCCAACGCTCAAATACACACGATCTTCACGCCCCATTTAGAAATCGTATTAATGTAAATATTCAATTGTAAATTATTGTATCAAATCACATAGCAGTTGTAATTCTACATACAAATAATATTTATAATAATCTCAGCTGCTCGTACATAGAAAGACAGCTAGTTTTATACACCAAACCTCACTCAAATTCACACAATAAATAACAGCTTGTCACAAAAAGCTGAGACAGATTATGCAGCTAGATAAAACTAGCACAGATCTTGTTTTAGGTACTTTAGTTCTGAGTTTGATGAATCTGGCTTGGAAACTCGTGCAGTGCTGCAGTTCCGCTCCTGTCCTGCAGGCGGCGCTAAAGGCGCTCCAACGCTCAAATACACACGATCTTCACGCCCGAGAAACGCGTCGTTGGAAGTGAGATCATCTCGTTTGAAGCGGACTTGCTGAGTTCTACAGGCGAGTGCGGTTTTGTGCGACGGATTAGCAACAACTGTACCGTGGATGCAACTATCATGGGTGAAAGTACGGATGGAGACAGTGAAGGTATGCCTTGGCAGGATGTGTCAAGGAAGAGGAAAGATAGGAGTAATAGCTCTGGAAGTTCAAGTTTAGGGTTGGAGGTGAGTGACATGGGGAAAAAAACAAAGGCTGCAAAGTCAAGCGTGAGGGTGGATGAAGAAATGGAATGGAAAGTAATGGTAACATTCAAAAGAGAAGGGGTACACTTTCATCCATTAAAGTTGACATATATACTGTATATATGTGTGTGTGTGTGTGTGTGTATAATATTATACATTTAAAAATGTTAATATAAATATTAAATTGTAAATTATTATGACAGTACATAGAGTGTGTAATAAAATACATATTTTTATAATTATGAAATATAGATATATACATTTTTAAAATAGTATTATTAAATATTTAATTTAATAGTAATTACGATATTTTATATATATTAATATTGTATTATATATAATAATATAATTACTATTTATTATATTTAATAATATTTTATATGTAAATATATATTAAACATGAAATATTGTTATTACATATACATTTAGAAATCGTATTAATGTAAATATTCAATTGTAAATTATTGTATCAAATCACATAGCAGTTGTAATTCTACATACAAATAATATTTATAATAATCTCAGCTGCTCGTACATAGAAAGACAGCTAGTTTTATACACCAAACCTCACTCAAATTCACACAATAAATAACAGCTTGTCACAAAAAGCTGAGACAGATTATGCAGCTAGATAAAACTAGCACAGATCTTGTTTTAGGTACTTTAGTTCTGAGTTTGATGAATCTGGCTTGGAACCTCGTGCAGTGCTGCAGTTCCGCTCCTGTCCTGCAGGCGGCGCTAAAGGCGCTCCAACGCTCAAATACACACGATCTTCACGCCCGAGAAACGCGTCGTTCTTTTCCGCCAGGACCTGCAGAGACGGCGAGGGTGAGGCTTAGCGTCCGACATATTGTCTCATTATATAATGTTTTCACTGCTTATTCACTCGTATGTGTGTATACATATCTGCATTAGATGTGTATGGTCAGGAACGGAGCTATGAAAGCGGGTGATGTGGTGGATTTGGACGCGTTTGTGTGGTTTGGAGCTGAGCGTGTGGCGGTGGAGTGTCATGGCCGCTTGTGCCATGTGTGCGAGAGAAACTCCAGACTTGCGATAAAGCGGCCGAAACCCATAGCACATGTGTATATATCGAAGTGACGGCGCTTAGGTTATCCTGCTAACTCTATTTTATAACATTACAGGTCGCTGTCAGCGTTTGAGTGACACTAAGCTCATCTGTGATGCTCAGTGGAGGCAGATATGATCACTAATGGGTGTTTTTGATGTCATTCATTACAAGATATGTGGTATCTAGCATGGTACATGCCTACAGATGATACGGAGTTATAGTTGTATTATTTTGTACAGTGGTTTATGAAGATGTAACGATTCACTCAACTCACGATTATTATAATTTTTTTTTAACAATGAGATTTAAAGGGGTTCAAGTCGAATTAAAAAAAAAAAAAAAAAACTTATTTTTTTTATATATATATTATTTTTTTTAAATATAAATATATTTTTAATTATATTTATAAACATCCTTATATCCAGACACATTTACTTGAGATTTAGTTTTCTGAGAAACTGAACAAGGTTAAGCAAGATTATGCATAAAGCAATAACAGGTTTCTGTCAATAGGTAATGACATTCTCAAATCAAGTTGATTTTCTTTTCTTTTCTCTGAGCCCAAAGGCAGATATTTGTTCATGTTTTAATAATGAACTCACTTCATTTTTGATACATTTCTCAGAAAACATAACTATAAACTACTATAGTTACTATGCTTCTCAAGTAAATACATCTTGATTTAGGAATCTAGACATTTTCACTGGAAAACAATTACTGATAAATGACAATTACTAAGGAAGATTTGTGTTCCCAAGTTTATTCCTTAAACCACTAACCAACATTTATTTAATTATTATTTAATTATTTTTTTATTCTTCTCCAGACCACTAATTTGTATTACATTTTTATTCTTCTCCAGACCAATAACATGTCTTTTATTATTTTTATATTTATTTATTTTATTATTATTTAATTTGTATTAATTTTAATTCTTCTCCAGACCACTAACATGTCTCTTATTATTTTTATATTTATTTATTTTATTATTATTTAATTTGTATTAATTTTAATTCTTCTCCAGATCACTAACATGTCTTATAATTTTTATATTTATTTTTTATTCTTCTCCAGACCACTAACATGTCTCTTATTATTTTTATATTTATTTATTTTATTATTTAATTTGTATTAATTTTTTAATTCTTCTCCAGATCACTAACATGTCTTATTATTTTTATATTTATTTATTTTATTATTATTTTTTATTCTTCTCCAGACCACTAACATGTCTTTTATTATTTATTTTTATTATTATTTAATTTGCATACATTTTTTAATTCTTCTCCAGACCACTAACATGTCTTTATTGTTCCTCAGGCATCCCACCTGACCAGCAGCGTCTGATTTTCGCTGGCAAACAGTTGGAAGACGGTCGCACACTTTCAGACTACAACATTCAGAAAGGTGTCTAAATACTGGACGGACTTGAAAAAGAAAGCATGTCCATAGCATTTGTTGTTGGTCAAGAGCTGTTGTATTTATTGGATGGTGTTTGTGGTTTTTCTCAGAGTCCACCCTCCACCTGGTGCTGCGTCTCAGAGGAGGCATCATCGAGCCGTCCCTCAGACAGCTGGCCCAGAAATACAACTGCGAGAAGATGATCTGCCGCAAGTAAGCGCGCACGCTTCACTTGTAAAGTCTAGTGATTGTCCTCTTGATGTAGGGCATGTGCTGGTGATGGTTCAGTGTTGTGTTGAGAAAGTAATGATAATGAAGCCATGTTCTCGTCTCAGGTGTTACGCCCGTCTGCACCCACGTGCCGTCAACTGCCGCAAGAAGAAGTGCGGCCACACCAACAACCTGCGTCCCAAGAAGAAGCTGAAGTAGACTGGAGCATCGATGTGCTTCAGGAGCTTTGTTCAAATAAAATGTTGTTGAAAACAGTTGCTGGGATTTCTGTTCATTTGCAAACGAGAGCACTTTTCCTCTGTCTCTGTGTAAAAATGCATGTTAGAGATGCCCATTATGTTTTTCTTACCCTTGTGTGTCTGCAGTACCTCCCTGAGGACTTTCAGGTGCATCCAGTGGATTGCCGTGTAATCACTGGTTCAGGTTTTGGAAACTTTTTTGTTAAAAGGTTTTGAAAGTCTTTTACGTTTTGTACGTTTAAATCATAAACAAAACATTGTGAAATGCATCCAGGCAGAGGCGGTAAACCTGTATTCTGTGCAATATTCAGTCACAACAGGCCTAGAATATATTAATTTTAACAAAAAAAAATTAATGGGGATGGTTTTGCATTTATTTTTAATGTATGAGGCATTTTGAGCCAAGCTGTTGATAATATATAATTGGTCTATTAAACTTTAAAAAAAAGTTTTTAAGTCTTGCATGTAAGGATTTCAATAGCGTGAACCATTTTGAAAAACAAAAAGTTGAATGGTGTAAATGTAAGTTCAGAATAAGTGTTTTAGATTAAAAGTATGGACTTGAAAAAAAAAGTCAATTTTAGTCGGTTAACTGCATTTGCTGATCAACTAATACAAAATAAAAATTAAGCATATTTAAATCATTTTGTTTAAATATTTTTGCAGCATATGTAATGCTGAAAAGAACTGAGTAAATCATGCTAATTCGACGTAAAACACATTTTGCATGTTTAATGTCTAATAAGAATAGCTGCTAATATCTGATTGTCCATTAAACATTTTCTACGTGAACAAAAATGTAAGCATTTTAATGGTATTAAATTGAATCTCCAAACAGTCCTTTTTAAATGACTTGTGACCTCAAAATAGTAAGATCAAAAGTATGGATTTTTTTTCAGGATTTATTGATGCGCAGAACACAATATGGACTTTCAAAACTAAATATTCACAAGTTTTGAACAATGCATTGCGTATTTTTAAACATGCATTTGCTTGGGCAATAATTGAGCAAATATAACACTTAGCAAATTCACGCATATATAAATCAATCTCATTGAAACCATTGGTTTAAATATGACTTTTCCAGGAAGTTTTGAGAATATGTAAATGCAATAAACCACACCGGTAATTCAATGTAAAACAAATTTATTCAGCAGGTTTTCTTTAAATTCAGAGAAGATGATATATCGTGAGCCTTTGCTCTGGAGTTTCCAGCTGATTGCATTAGGCGGTCAGTACAGCATGACTCTTAACAGTGCAGAATTAACTACTGTTATCATATAATCAGGCTGTCAAGAGCTGCAGGAGAAACCTAAGATGAGATGCATGTGAAAAAATAAGGCTCTTGCGTCAGAGTAAGCAGAAATGATGCTGGGACCTCAAGAGAGTTTGTCCTTGAATAGAGTTCTCGCCACTTCTAAAGCTCAATTTTTCTCCAACTCAAATCACACATGCTCTTGTTATAGAATATACAAAGTACACATACTCAAGTACTGCATGAACAAGAAGAAATATAAAAGTAAACACCTGTTTATTGGACCCTATATATGTTTAAAGCACACAAATACAAACGTGGCTTGTGCTGTTCGTGCCGAACCCTGCGGATTGAGAGAACAGATAAAAACAGGCTGTTGGCACTTAAAATACTGCAGTCTGAAGCCACATGAGCGGCTTACTTGTGCTATAATAAAGATACTGTATAATGCAACATCCAATTCACAACTGTACAACCATTACAGCTATGACTTAAAGAAACAGTTCACCCTAAAAATCTGATGTTTCTTCAGATTTGGAGAAATGTGTCATTGCATCAGTGTCTCAGCAGTGGATGCTCTGCAGTGAATGGGTGCCGTCAATAATCCACAAGTAATACATACCACTCCAGTCCATCAGTTAACATCTGGAGAAGACAAAAACTGAAACTAATCCAGCATTAAGACGCTTTTAACTTCAAACTGTTGCTTTCAGCTGAATGAGTTCATAAATAATATTGCATTTTTCCAGTGAAAAATAATTTTTCACACTGAAAACAACTTAATGTTTTTCCCCCAAAAAAATTCAATGTAATTCAATACACACACTCCCAGCTGTACAGAAACGCGTGAATTTTTAAACTGAATTTTAAAAATATAAACATTTTAACACTAAGAATTTATTAATGTTTTAATATTTTAACTATATAATATTTAAATTAAAATAATAATTGAATGTAGATATAAAAAAAAAAAAGCAAAACAAAACTCAATACAGTTGTGCTTTGGACTGGAGTGCTGTGGATTATTGTGATGTTTTTATCAGCTGTTTGGACTCTCATTCTGACGGCACCCATTCACTGCAGAGCATCCATTGCTGAGACACTGATGCAATGCTACATTTCTCCAACTCTGATGAAGAAACAAACTCATCTACATCTTGGATGGCCTGATGGTGAGCACATCTTCAGCAAATTGTAATTTTTTGCCTGGATTATTCCTTTAATCAAATGAAAGTTTGAAGCCTTAGAGCTGCACAAAGCAACTACACTAGATGCATTCAAGCACATTCATGAATCCATTCCTCAATGAAGAACTACAGCTATTCTTAAGTATAAATTCCCTCACGAGATCAAGGGATCTTAATATTCTATCATAACAGAATTTTTTATTTCTACCTGCTCGTATATTTCTGCCAGTGCAGCTAATATTTAATGCTTTATATCAATGCTGTCGTCTAAACTGAGCATTCCACAGTATGAACATATAGAGGCGTTTGGAGCCACATTCAAGCTGGTCTTTGGTTTCTACTCACTCCCAGCTGAGATACTGCTGCAGCGCAGATAGAGATTCAGAAAAATAAAACTCCATGGCACAAAAACTCATGACTTTCTAAAATGGTAAACATCATTTTCAGTTTCAAATTTCAAGTTTGGTGTTTGAGCCACAAAGGTCTTTGCTACAAACTTGTTTTGGATATAAACTAAATAACACATAATATTCCTTAAATACTCATGATTCAATTAGATTTTGATTCACAGAGTCATGATTCAATTATAATTTGATTCACAGAGTCATGATTCAATTCCAAACTGATTCAATTTTTTTAACCTAATCTTTTAAAGTGTTCATAAAAATTTGTTTCATTTCACCATAACAGCTATTCATGTTTGCGTTTAATGTTACAGAAATGTGTGAATTTTTTAATTATTAAATCATTTTAAGTTATTACAAATAATATATATATTTTTAATGATTAAAATTTGATCAAATTGTCATTATAACTATATAATATTTATAATTAAAATAATAATTTCAAATAATTGAATGTAGATAAAAATGCGAGAAAAAAAAGTGGTCAATCTTTATACAAATTTTCATAACCTAATCTTTTTAAAGTGTTCATAACAATGTATTTGACTTTGACATAACAATAATCTTTCAAAAATTTGAGTTTTATTACAGCCATAAATGCTTAAGTTGAATGTCACAGAAATGTGTGAATTTTTAAGCAAAATTATTATTATTAAAATATAATAATTTTTAATATTATTACAATTTTACTCAATTATTATTTTAATTATATAATATTTATAATGTAAAATAATTAAATGTAGATGTAAAAAATGCAACCAAAAAAAATCTCAACACAACTGTAAATCTTGTGTAAATAACTCGTGTTGAACTAAACTTAATTATTAATACTTTAAAATAAAATTCAATTATATTCTTTCGTAAATCAATCCAGAATCATTTGAGAAAGAATTGTGATGCATTTGTGAATACATTTTTCCCAGCCCTATTGTTCACGATGCATGGTTAAAAAAAAAAAATGAAAAAAAAAAACCTTGAGATTCTGTGAAGAAGTCACACAGCACTAGTGTTTCTGACAAAGAGCGTATATCAAAAATAAACATCCCCTCAACCTTTACCACACTGTAACAACGCTGTTCACGCTCCACCATCATAACCTCCTCACCGCTCAAGTTATTGCTAGACTGGAACAGAAAGAGCTTTTCAGTGCAAACTCAAGATGAAAGGAAAGACAGCAGGGAGAGCGAGCATCACACTATTTACTGATCAGCTTGACCAGACTCTGCCGCAGGTCGTTGAGGTCGAAGAGCTTGACGTCGAGGATCTGAATGACCCTCTGCACCTCGTTCTCGGCACGCTCGCGGTCCTCCAGCGCAGACGCCAGGTTCTGTTCGGTGTTCTGCACGCGCCGCTCCAGCTCGACGTTACGCATCTCCAGCTCCTGAAACACATTCAGAGAGGCACTGACATGGATTCTGTGCTCATTTACAGCATGCCACAGAGCTTTCACAGAAAAAAAGAACCCCAGGAAGTTAGAAAATGTCTTCAAATCTCACACACACACACACACACACACACACACACAATACACAATACATACACACACACACACACACACACAATACACACACAATACACACACACAATACAATACACACACACACACACACACACAATACACACACACACACGTCTGGTCAGCTATCCTTGTGGGGACTCTCCACAGGCGTAATGGTTTTTATACTGTACAGACCGTATATTCTATTGCCCTACACCAACCCTACCCCTAAACCTACCCCTCACAGGAGACTTTCTGCATTTTTACTTTCTCAAAAAAATTCATTCTGTATGATTTATAAGCTTTTGTACCCGTGGGGACCTCAATTTAGGTCCCACCGTGACACAGGTCCCCATGAGTCTGTGTGTATTCAGGTTTAAGTCCCCACCAGAATATATAAACCAGTACACACACACAAACACACACACACACACACACACACACAGACTACACAAAGCAGCACAAATACTCAAGTACTGCATGAAGAAGAATATCAAAGTAAACACATGATTCTGACATTTTTTAACCTAAACTTTTAAAGTGTTCATAAAAATGTATTTGACTTCTATAGATATGTTACAGAAAGGCGTGACATTTTAATAATAATTTAGCTTAAAATTATTAAATTATTTGAATTACTAAAATATAAATTTTATGTAAAAAAAAAAAAAAGCAAAAAAACAACATTAGTAGTTTTAGATTTTTTTTTTAAAATTGTGATTTCTTTTTAATCTAATCTTTTAAAGCGATTGTAAAAATGTATTTGACTTTTACATAACAGCTACAGTATTCATGCTTAAGTTGAATGTTACAGAAATATGTGACCATTTTTAAGCTCAATTATAATTGAAATATAATTTTTACTATTATTAAAATGTTGTTATTGTTATTATTAAAAAATAATTTAAAATGGCAATGTTATGTAAATGTAAAAAAATAAAATCAAATACAAATCTAACAAAAAAAAACACCAACATCAATAGTGGTCAATCTCTATACAATTATGATTATTATTTTTTTATTTTTTTTAAGTGTTCAAGCCATTCAAGTTGAACATTACAGAAATGCATGAACTTTTTTAAGCTAAATTATTAATCATTAATAATTGTTAATATAATTACATTATTATTTTATTTAAATTATTATTAAAATACAAATAATTATTTTATTTTAAAATATTATTAAACTATTATTTTACTTAAAATAATTTAATTTAAATGAAACATGCAAAAAATACAATAATAACATTTTTATTTAATTATTTTAAATTATTATTAAAATATTATATATTAAATTATATTTTTTTATTTTATATTAAAATGTATTTAATGTATAACTAAAATGAAAATAATTATTGAATGTAAATACAAATGCAAAAAAAAAAAAAACAGCAGCTGATCTCTATACTATTTTAAACCTCTATTTTGAATTGTTCATAAGTCATTTATGCTTCGGTTGAATGTTCCAGAAATGTGTGACAATTTTGAAGCTAAATCTAAAGCTAAATTATTATTAAATTATTTAAATAATAATAATAATAATACTGTATTATTAAAAATTGTGAATCCTGTGTAAATACATTTATGACACTTCTGTGATGCATTAAAGTGCATTATTAATACTTCAAAATAAGTCATTGTTTTTTTTACTGTTGTGATGTCCTCCAGCACCTGTAGTCTGTGAATGGCTTCTTCTCTCTCCTGCTCCAGCTCGTGGAAGTTCGACCTCTTACTCTGGAGAATACGGATCTCCTGAAATGCACAGAGATGCAATAATGTGCAGAAACATATAATACAGCGAGGTCTTGCTGAGACGGGTCCATGCGTTGTGTGTCTTGTATAGAGGAGTTTGAGGAGATGATTGCAGTAACTGGACTGGTGACTTTCAGTGAAGTGCGTCTGTAAAGCTAAATGATAATTAAAATGTAAATAAAAAATAATATTAATAATATTTCTTACATTATTTTAATTATTAATAAAATAATGGGAAAACGCGGAAAACATTAGTAAAAATCATGTTATTTTATTAAAATTAATTAAAAAAATTTACTCACAAACTCTCTCTCTCACACACACACACACACTCTCTCTCTCTCTCACCCACACACACACACTCTCTCTCTCTCTCTCACACACACACACACACACGCACTCACTCTCTCTCACACACACACACACACTCTCTCTCTCTCTCACCCACACACACACACTCTCTCTCTCTCTCTCACACACACACACACACACGCACTCACTCTCTCTCACACACACACACACACTCTCTCTCTCTCTCACCCACACACACACACTCTCTCTCTCTCTCTCACACACACACACACACACACACACTCTCTCTCACACAGTCACACACACACACACACACACACACACACACTCTCTCTCACACAGTCACACACACTCTCTCTTAAACACACACACAAACACACACACTCTCTCTCTCTCACACACAGTCACACACACTCTCTCTCTCTTAAACACACACGCACTCACTCTCTCTCTCTCTCACACACACACTCTCTCACACACACAGACACTCTCTCTCTCTCACACACATTCACACACACTCTCTCTCTCACACACACACACACACACTCGCTCAGGAGAAAGAGGAGCAGCTCCTATAGGTCTCTGGCACTCTGAGGGTCTTATGAGAGACTGGCTTATTTTTAACCGTGTAAAGTGCAAAAAAGTTTCCAATCGAGGGTCTGGCAGCTCCCCCCGGTGATATTTCAGTTCTCCTAACTAGGCCATTGAAAGTAGGATATTGCTGTCCTACAAACCACCCCACATCTCTCTCTCTCTCTCTTTCTCCAGTCTCGTGAGACATGAACCATTTTCCACCACCTGGTCGCCTGTTCTGGGCTCAGAGACGCAGCGAGACTGAGGGCCACCTCACGCAAACACGCGTCCTGTTCGCAGTCGTTCAGCGATAACCAGAGCAAACGGTGAGATGTGAGAGAAAAGGAAAGGGTGTTGATGACAATGCATTCGGATCGATGGAGAGTACTTTTGATTCTCACTTGGACTTGAACCCAGTTTACCTTCTTAAATCTCTTGAAATTATCAAGCAGGTCAATTAAATAGGCTTTTTTTTCCAATTTAAGACAAGGCAAGGCAAATTTATTTATATAGCACAACTGATACACAGTGGCAATTTAGTGAATTTTGGAAATCTCATTTGCCGTTATTAAACTGTATTTATTCCATCAGCATAATCAAGTTTTTTTTACCCCATATAAATTCATGTTTCAATTCTGTTTAAAGGAAAACCATTTACCTTAAACTAGCAACTAGCAACCAATATTACAATATTTTTTGTATGTTTACACATAATAAATGTATTAAAAACAAGTCTTATCTCATGCACATTTAATTTTTCATATTGTTTTAAAATGGTTATACAGTAATTCTCGAAAATATTTTATTATAGATATAGTTTATTATAGCTAAAATACTTAAAGTAAATTTAAATAAAAAAAATAAAGGCAGCATTTCTCATTTTCATTTAGTTTAACTTGAAGTACTAAAATAACCAAAAACAAATAAACTAAACTAAAAAACTAAAGTTACTTAAAATAACTGTTACCTGATATAAAATAAAATTTTACTCATTTCAGCTGGTTGCTAAGGCAACATTTGTCATTTTAAGTTGAAGTACTAAAATTAATAAATTAAAATGAATAAAAACTACATATATAACAAAAAATGTGACCCTGGACCACAAAATCTTAAGTGTCAATTTTTCGAAATTGAAAAATATGCATTGATGTGTGGTTTGTTATGATCGGACAATATTTGGCTGAGATACAACTATTTGAAAATCTGGAATCTGAGGGTGCAAAAAAATCTAAATATTGAGAAAATCATCTTTAAAGTTGTCCAAATGAAGTTCTTAGCTATGCATATTTACTTACGTTTTGATATATTTATGGTAGGAAATTTATTAAATATCTTCATGGAACATGATCTTTACTAAATATCCTAATGATTTTTGGCATAAAAGAAAAATTTATAATTTTGACCCATACAATGTATGCTATTGCATACATTGCTACAAATATACCCCAGCGACTTGACAAAAACAATAAAATTACTAAAACTAACTAACGTTAATATGAAAACAAAATATAAAAACACAATCTAAATTGCAATATTAACAAAAACTATAATAATATATCAATGATACTAATAATTCAAAATATTAATACAAATTCAAAAATAACAACTACAAAAATACAGTGCTGCAGATAAATCAATAAATATTAACACTTGATTTATTTTTGTACTGTTGATTCTCTTGCACTTGCCACATTGCACACAGTTTGAAAGCGGCGTATATTTTCACCTGATCTCGTAATCTCTCCGTCTCCTCCTGATACGCCGCCAGCTGTTTCTTCCACTGCTCCACGTTAGCGTTGGCCTCATGCAGCGCGGCCACGAGTTTAGCGTTACTGTCCTGTAAGGTGAAGAGCTCGGACTCCAGATTCATCTCACAGATCGAGCTGAAACACACAGAAACACTGACCACTTCAACCCATGCTGAGGTTTTTAGCCAGGAACCCTAACATGAGAATACAGTGATTCTGCACAGCAAGCGCAACCAGTTTTCCCTTTAACTTAACTGAATATTGTTTAATCAAAATGGAGTAGATCAATTATTGAAGCTTTAATGCTCTGTGCATCAAAGCAAGCATGCACTGTATAAAATAGTAAATGTATTACTTAGCAAATCCAATCAGATAATCCTAGCATGTGAAAATTCACTGCATTTATTTATGTTCACTATTCCAAGCAGAAGTAATTTTTTTTTAAATGAGGGGACACTTTAAAAACATGTTTTCATAAAGGGTTAAACAACAGCAAAACGGAAACCAAATATAAAAGAAAATAAGATATTTAATATATGAAGTGATGATATATAAATAGATATATAAAGTGATGAAGAAATAAACTTCACAAGTCAACTGAGCATGTTTATCTGAACCCAGGCCTGAAATGACAAATGCATCATCAAATTGAAATTATCACCGTGGCAACATAAATAATGTGCTTTCCCAGGCGTCAAAGGTCTGAACTAAAACATTAAAATATTATATAATATTTCAAATATATATGAAAAAATTATAAAAATGACAAATTTAATAAAATTACAAAACATTAAAATGAAAATAGAAATTACATTTAGAAATTAAAATAAAAATGCCAACGAAGAAAATAATGGAGTACAGTGCATTAAAATTGTACCGCTGTTTTCACATTTTGGTTGACAAATAGTATCAAAAAAGCAAACTACTAAAGTTTTCAGAACAGCATCTCATCTGTAATTTCCTTTGACTGCAGAAAAGTGTGCAGCGTTTAGTGCATGAAATGTTTCCAGGAATCGCAGGCGTAACTCTTGTGAAAATGGAGCGTCGCTCCATACAAACGCTCTTGACTGGTTACTTTCAGACGCTCTCCATAGCAACCCGGTTACAAAAGAGTCCTGTGCTGATCGAACACAAGAGCAAACGGGTGAGAATGAAAGGAGCGCGAGTGTGTTTATTACTCATCAGCACAGCGTCTCTCCTGACACAAGACACCAGAACGTCTCAGAGCATGGAAAAACACCTCAAATCCAGGTTCTGTTTGCAAAGAAAAGCTGAGTGCTGCTTGCTAGTGATGCACCAAAATTAATTTTGGATTTGTGTTTCTGTAAAAAAAAAAATTTACGTTATAATTTCAGGGATATTATATTCAACAAAAAAAACTAAAAATTAAAACCATTAAAATTTTTTTTAATTTAAAATAAAAAACATTAACTGAAATAAAAAAAAAT
This sequence comes from Sinocyclocheilus grahami, assembly GCF_001515645.1. Classification (NCBI taxonomy): domain Eukaryota; kingdom Metazoa; phylum Chordata; class Actinopteri; order Cypriniformes; family Cyprinidae; genus Sinocyclocheilus; species Sinocyclocheilus grahami. Next base: position 1,561,490 of record NW_015505395.1, on the reverse strand, counting down.
AAACATTTCTCAATTTTAAATTAGTTTAACTTGATGTACTAAAATAGGTCAAATTGAAATAAAAATGAATAAAAACTACATAGACATAGGCATGGCCGATAAAACGGTATCGATATTTACCGACGGTACACCTTCTTCGATATCGATAGAAAAAATGTTCGATATAGCGCACGATATAGGCACGTGCTATGAGTGACGCAGACCGCACACACAAACACGAACACATGCTGAAATGAGTGCTGTGCCTGCCTGTGATGAGGAGATTGTGAATAAAATAAAAAAAAAGATTAGTCGAATTTAAAATAAACATTTGCATTTGAATGTTAGGAGTGTGTCAGGGAGCGTCATCAGTGGAGCACGGTGATAATGATGCAAGTGACGTTGTTGCATTTTAATGTTTTGTTAGTCTAGCCCACGAGACGCGCCGCTGCTGTGCTATGCATTCAAAATATTAGAGAAATATAGAAGCTCAACGCGGAGAAGATCTTGATTAGGTGAAAACCGAAACCAAGCCAAGCCATTCACACAGATGCATAAGACATTTTTAGACGGACAAATATGACTGCTGCACTCGCGTCTCACACAAGAGATGTAGTCACGCAAAGTTAAAACAGTTTAAACTTTCAGTCGAATTTGTGGAGGTTTATTCCTTTTCACTGCGTCTCTTATGTTTTTAAATGCAGTCTGTGTGAATGGCGCTTCGGCTCTTTGGATTAAGCAATGCATAAATACGTGTTGCTGTTTTGTTCATAATTTATGCAATTTACGAAATTTTATTTATATGAGTTAAATTAGACGTAATGCAGGTTTTTTTATAGACAGTTATTTCCTTGCGTTGACCATTTAAATGTGCTGCATTATTTTGCTCATTCGGGAGACAAGACAGATGTTTCCTTAAGACCTATTTAATCTGCATATAAACATTAGAAATTAGATATTTGTTTAATTTTTATTGTGTGTTTGACTGTTAAAACAAAAAAATATTTGTTGTTTGTCTCAATAAATTGGGTAAACTTAAAAATACAGTGGTTCAATTAAAAAAAATATATATTTTGCTCTTTGTTTTACAAAAGGTTATAAAAAATGTCAATAATTATCGATACCGAACGATATGAAACATTATATCGTTGATAAATTTTTTAGCTATATCGCCCAGCCCTACATAGACATATTTTAAAAAACGACAAACACACAACAAACGTACTAAAACTTAAATAGAACTAAAATTAAAATGAAAACAGAAAATATAAAAACAAAAACAAAAACTGATTCCATATATTAATAAAAACTACAATAGTATCTCAATAATACTAAAATAACACTGTTTAATTTAGACGAAAACTGAAACCAAAAATACAGTGCATTTAATAATCAATTAATTAATCAAATGTATCGATTAATAAACACGAAACATTTAAACTGCACATAAGGCAGTTTTATATCAACATTTTAATGAAATAATTATGCTTCTACTCCAATTCACGGTTGGAATTTAAATATTAAAACAGTGGCTGTAATAAAAACTAGTTTTCATGACAAATTTATTCAAAGAGGTTAAAAAATAATGAATATGTAATATAGTACATCTAACAAGTTTATAGATGTCAAATGACTTTCATGAGGTAACTGTAATGCTACGTGAAGATGTTTTATTGATATCTTTATTTTGGTAGAAACGGATTGATCGATTGCATGAGACTTGACATTTCAGTAAGTTGTACTGTTTCTTTCAACGCCCTCTGATGTTCATTCATGCTTATTTAATGCTCTAATTAAACGCTACTGCTTCATTTAATGAACACACACACACACACACACACAGAACACTGCTGTTATCAGATGAATCCAGACACACTCACAGCTCAGCGTCTGTCTGACTCACTTCAAGATAAATCCTTTTAACTGACAACTGTGTTACACTAAAAAGCATAATTTACTACATTTCTAGTAAAATAAATACTATAAATATATAATAATATACAGTATAAACAGTGCCATCTGTGAGTTGTGTGATGCAGTGAATTACTGTTGATACTGTTTTTGTAAATGCAAACAAAATACTTTTATTTTAAAACATTTTTTCATCATGTTGGCATATGATGAAAATAATATGTCATAGTTGTTGGATATGTCACAGGATACTAATATCACTTCATTATATTATTATTGTAGTAATATATTAACATTTTAATGTCTGATTACAGGGTACAAAACTGAAACAAGGCAACAAAGCTGTGATACTACCAGAATATAGTCAGTGATTTATACAAATTCTAAGTATATACATTGCTTGTGTATACACACACATTACATAATTCACAAATAATACATTATGTATATGAATTATCTATCATGTAATTTGAATATATATATATATATATATATATACACACATACATACACACACACACACACACAAATGCGTAGAAAATACATATTGTGGTAGGGTTGAATTATCGTAATGCTTCAGGAAGAGCAACAATAAATAACCATTATGAAGGTTAATATAATATTATATATTTGATATATATTATAAATGTTGGTACTTTTCAGGACTGTCACCTAATATTTAGTTAAAATTAGTAATTTAAATTATAAATATATAAATCACTTATGTGTGCGTATATACATATATATATATATACATATACACTTTTCAAGGCTGTAACACCATAGTCAGTTAAAATAAGTAATTTATTTATTTAATTTATTTAGTTACACAATAAATATTATATAATACATAATTTATTATATATATATAAATTAGTGCTGGGCAACAGTTAATTGCGATTAATCACATCCAAAAAAAAAGTTTTTGTTTACATAGTATATGTATGTTCTGTGTATATTTATTATGTATGTATATATACACCTGTACACTTACCTGTTTATACAGAAACCACTGGTGTTTGTGGGGATTTTTTTATTTTTTTGTTTTGTTAATGTCTGATAAATGGCCTTAAGGTTGAACTATCTATCTATCTATCTATCTATCTATATATATATATATATAAACACACATGCATGTATATATTTAAGAAAAATATATTATGTTTATATATTAAATATATTACATATACATGTAAATATTTTCAAAATATATACTGTATGTGTGTGTATTTATATATACATAATAAATATGACATATTATGTAAACAAAAACTTTTATTTTGGATGCGATTAATCGTTGCCCAGCACTAATATAAATTTACAGTAAATACAAAAATCTCTCTTTCTCTCTATATGCATATATAGAGCTGCATGGGTAAATATGATTTCTTTAAAGTTCATTACAAACCTTTTCAATGAAATTATATAAAAATACACATTTTCAAGTACAAATGGCACCATTGTTAAATGACCCAGATTTCAGCAGGTGAGTTTGAAACGCATAATAAAGTCATTCTCAGTCTCGTTATAGCAAACGGTGAGCAAATGCACCATAATGAGCAGAATCGTATCGTTACAAATAGGCCAGCGGTAAAATCATCATAACACAATTTTCAGCTGTCATTCCAAATCCTTATTTTTCACTTGGTCATTTTGCTCTATTTCAACATTGGCAGGTATGAAATATGATTGGTTTCTGGTGAAGGTGAACCCCGTCTGTGTCACGTGTGAAAATGACCTGATTTTGCTCCTGCAGTGGCAGATGATTCTACAGGGTTCACCGTGGGACTCGTGATGTGTGTGTTTAGTAAACCCCCTTTACTACATCAACAGCGGCTGCTTATATTCCCACAAAACTCTGAATCGTGCTGCGGCGCTCATGCTGTGTGCGCGCGTGTGTGAATGTCAAACTCACCTGAGAGAACTGACAGCGTCCGGATTGAAAGCATTGAGAGAAAATTATAAAAGATAGTCATTCCCATTATTTATCATGCGTGGGGTGGCATTTTTACACGCTGTTCACACACTTCTACAAATCTACCTGCCATCTTTTGGTATAAGAAACATTTAGTGCCATTCAATTAAAGACCAATAATATTGAATTTAATATAATATGTTATAAGGGGGAACTATAACACTTCAAAATATATTTGTCAATTTAACTCAAATAAATATATAATTGGTTTAATACTGATAAACAGTACTTAAATTGAATGAAATAAACTTTAAACCTATTTTATTTCAGCTAGTTGCCAAAGCAACTTTACTCATTTTCATTTAGTTTAATTTAATGTACTAAATTAACTTAATAGAAATACAAATGAATTAAAGTCATTAAAAAGTCATGTAAAATTTAAAAAACTAATTTCTAAAACTTTAAAATTAAATGAAAATATAAAAATACAGAAAATACAAAAATAAAAACTAATTCAAAATATTAATAAATCTATAACAAAATCTCAATAATATTAAAATAACACTAAGCAGCTGTTAAATCAATACTTAAGTCCTCTACTACATACTTCAATGAAATAATGAATTATATGCTTTAAAAATATTTATTTATATTAAATATTTATTTTAATCTTCAATTATATAATGCATTATATATTTTAAATACATTTATTTAAATTTAATAATACATATTTATATATTTTACATATATAAACAAACATATTATATAAATACATGTATATTAAAATAGTATATATTTTAAAGATTCAATCATATATTTTTTTATTTCATAGCTAGTATTACAATTTCTCCTCAGCGAAACCTCAAGCATGAAATTAAATTGATCAACATTATCAAAACTTCAGACAGCAGGAAAAACACAGGGCATTCAAAAAATAAAACCTTTAATACCTCAAAATGATTTTATTGCTGAAATGACCTCACTTCATTTCCACCGACCTAGAGAACTCTACTGCATGTGCAAAATAAGTGTCACTCCGGTTTGATTGTGACTGAATAAATTCTCACAGTCAGTATTTGAGATTGACAACAGTATTTGCAACTCTCTCTCTGTTCTCACAACAGGAGCGAGACTGAATAAGTCTCTGACAGAGTCCAAATCAAGCCGAAAATCTCTTTTAGGTAGTAATAAACCAAACTCATGCTCAGAATTTAGTTGTGAATCTTGATCATATCTAGATTTCAGGTGTCACTCTGGTTTATAACCGAAATGTGTGTGAATGCAACCATGTTTAACACTAAAATAGGGCTGACGAATGCATTCTGCTGCTGAAGCTTGATCCAGTCCTTTCAGATTGTGTAATGAGAACAGACGCGGACAAAAGCGAAACTGAAGCGCATTGTGCAGAATTCAGTGTGAACAGCAGAAAAAAAAAACAGGCTCTCGTCAGGAGAGTCTCTAATGGCCCTTCAACAGCCTCTGACCTGAAAAGACAAGCAGTTCGACATCATACGAGAAGACAGACGCTGACAGAGCGCAAACAGGATGGCTCTGGATAATTTTATCACTGTCCTAGTTCTCCTCTCACTTCCCAGTGAGACGAATGACCCAGCTCATCCTGCTCTAGGATTACAGTAACCCTTCACTTACCACACACACACAAGATCCGTTAGATGAAGAGCAGAAACTACAGGAAAATAAGTCAAAACTAGGCGGTTCAGGGCCGTTGCCAGGGTGTTGTCATGGAGTTGCTAAAGTGTTGTGAGTGCCAGGGCGCTGCTATGCAGCTGCTAATGTGTTGTGAGTGGCTGTTAGGATGTTGCTATATGGTTGCTAAGGTGTGGCTGCAATGTGTTGCCATGCTGCTAGAATGTTGGGTGGTTGCTAGGGCGTTGTTATGCAGCTTTAATGTATTGCCAGGATTCTAGAATGTTGTTTGGCTACCAGCGTGGTTGCTTTGCAGTTGCTAAATTGCTATGTGGTTGCTAAGGAGCTGCTTCAGTGCTTCAAAGTTGCTAGGCTGTTAGAATGTTGGGTGGTTGCCAGGGCGTTGCTAAGCAGATACTAAAGTGTTGTTTGTGCCAGGACTGCTGGGGTGTTGTTATGCAGCTTCAGTGCTTTGCAAGGCTGCTAGAATGTTACGTGTTTGCCAGGGCATAGCTATGTAGCTGGTAAAGTGTTGTGAATGCCAGGGTTGCAAGTTCCAGGGTGCTGCTATGCAGCTGCTATAGTGTTGTGAGTGCCAGGGTTGCCAGGGTGTTGCTATGCAGCTTTAATGCAATGCCAGGCTTCAAGAATGTTTGGTGGTTGACAAGGCGTTGCTATGCAGTTGTTATAGTGTTGGGAGTGGTTGCTGGGATATTGCTAAGGAGTTGCTTCAATGCTTTACCAGGCTGCTAGAATGTTGGGTGGTTGCTATGCAGCTGCTAAAATGTTGTGAGTGGTTGTAAGGATGTGGTTCCTACAGAGTTGCCTCAATGTGTTTCTAGGCTACTAGAATGTTGGGTGGTTGCCAGGGTGTTGCTATGCAGCTGGTAAAGGTGTTGCTATGCAGCTTTAATGTAATGCCAGGCTTCTAGAATGTTGGCTGGTTGCCAGGGCGTTGCTATGCACCTACTAAAGTGTTGTGAGTGGTTGCTAGGATGTTGCTAAGGAGTGGCTTCAATGCATTTTCTGGCTGCTAGAATGTTGCCAGTAGTGACGTCACACCTGAGGAGCGGCGATACTGAGAGCTGCGTTGCTCAGCTCCATCTTGTCCTGTGATTTCTCTCTGGCCAGACGTGCAGCTTCCCTCACCTCTTTAAAACGTTCGGCAAACTGCAACAAAAACACATAATGCTGTATTATATAAGGGGTGATGCAAGTATTTCCAATCATGTCTATGCAAAACTATATTATGTTGGTTTTTATCCACCATCTTAATCTCATTTGAAGCATTTGTGTTCATGCATTTGCACAAAGACAACACATTGTGTGTCGTTTCTCTATAAACGGGCCATTAAAGATGTTCACACCTGGTGCAGCTGCTGCTCTGTGGCGAATCCTAGGCCGTAGACGGTGTTCGCTCTACTGTCCGCCCACTGACCGAACTTCTGAGACGTCTTAGTGAACGTCATGTTGTGGCTGATCGTGCTGTTGATGATCGCCTACCAAAAGAGAGGACGTACATCACAGAACATTCTGAATAAGCACCCATTTAAAAGAATACAGAAGGGATAGTTCACCCAAAAATGAAAATAGTTGACGGTAGCCATTGACTTCCATAGTATGCAAAAAAATACTAGGCTATAGAAATGGTCTGGTTACCAGCATTCTTTAAAATACCTTCTTTTGTGTTTAACAGAAGAAAGAATCTTGTACAGGTTTTGAACAACTTGAGGGTGAGTAAAATATGACAATATCCCTTTTAAAAATGTCAAAAAACGCCTTAAAATCTGGTAACTTTTAGACAATACGTGCAAGAATACCAGAAAGGTTTGTGATGCAACTATCTGTAAATCACTGTTTACATAGAGCAAAACATAAACAGTATTCCCACCTCAACAGGATGATTTAGAAACATTACGGCTCAAATAACATCTATTTTTAACGACAACGTCTAACCTCTAATAGACCAGCATTGAAAGTGCAATACTGTAAACACAATTTATGCTTGTTTATGCAAAACGTTGATATTATTTTGTGCTGTTTAGGACAGTATTTGAAGACTAAGTGTGTATAAACAAGTTACATAAATATGAATAAATAAAAAACTGTAGCACAAGCTGGTGTAAAGTGTTTCCAGCAGCTTTAAATAGAAGATCAGTAACACATGCTGAAGCCTAAACCGCAATCGTTCAGGTTAACAGTCTGACTGGAGCCACACTTATGACCCCTGAGAGAGTGTAAAACATGAAATCTAATAACAGAGAGACCGTGGCGATAAACACTTCATATGACATATTGAATCAATGTATCATAAACATCTAAAATGTCCCATGTTTTTTATTAAAACCAGAACAAATCAATAAAGCTGCACAAAAATGATCACAACAACTCAAGCCATCATGATGAAGCAGTAATACAACTAGAGAGACCAAGAGACACTTATAAATGATGTTTAGAATAATTAATTGGATGGTTCTGCTAATAGACCAGCATTGAAAGTGCAATACTGTAAACACAATTTATGCTTGTTTATGCAAAACGTTGATATTATTTTGTGCTGTTTAGGACAGTATTTGAAGACTAAGTGTGTATAAACAAGTTACATAAATATGAATAAATAAAAAACTGTAGCACAAGCTGGTGTAAAGTGTTTCCAGCAGCTTTAAATAGAAGATCAGTAACACATGCTGAAGCCTAAACCGCAATCGTTCAGGTTAACAGTCTGACTGGAGCCACACTTATGACCCCTGAGAGAGTGTAAAACATGAAATCTAATAACTGAGAGACCGTGGCGATAAACACTTCATATGACATATTGAATCAATGTATCATAAACATCTAAAATGTCCCATGTTTTTATTAAAACCAGAACAAATCAATAAAGCTGCACAAAAATGATCACAACAACTCAAGCCATCATGATGAAGCAGTAATACAACTAGAGAGAACAAGAGACACTTATAAATGATGTTTAGAAAAATTGGATTTGGTTTTTTTTTCTGTCAAATGTAATGTATTTCTGTGATGCACAGCTGTATTTTCAGCATCATTCCTCCAGTCTTCAGTGTCACATGATCTTCAGAAATCAGTATAATATGCTGATCTGCTGCTCGAGAAACATTTCTGATTATTATCAGTGTTGAAAACTATTTTTGTGGAAACTGTGATACATTTTATTTTTCAGGATTTAAAGATGAATAGACAGTTCAAAAGAACAGCATTTACATTAAATATATATTTTGTAACATTATAATTGTCTTTAATGTCACTTTTGATCAATTTAATGCAGCCTGGCTGAATAACAATATTAATTTCTTTACTGACCACAAACTTACAAACTTTAATATATTGTATGTAGACATTATTTTTCAGGATTCTCTAATGATTTTGATTAATTTAATGCATCCTAGCTGAATAATAATGTTAATTTCTAAAAAAATATATATGAACAAATCAATAAAGCTGCACAAAAATGATCACAACAACTCAAGCCATCATGATGAAGCAGTAATACAACTAGAGAGAACAAGAGACACTTATAAATGATGTTTAGAAAAATTGGATTTGGTTTTTTTTTCTGTCAAATGTAATGTATTTCTGTGATGCACAGCTGTATTTTCAGCATCATTCCTCCAGTCTTCAGTGTCACATGATCTTCAGAAATCAGTATAATATGCTGATTTGCTGCTCGAGAAACATTTCTGATTATTATCAGTGTTGAAAACTATTTTTGTGGAAACTGTGATACATTTTATTTTTCAGGATTTAAAGATGAATAGACAGTTCAAAAGAACAGCATTTACATGAAATATATATTTTGTAACATTATAATTGTCTTTAATGTCACTTTTGATCAATTTAATGCAGCCTTGCTGAATAAAAATATTAATTTCTTTACTGACCACAAACTTTAATATATTGTATGTAGACATTATTTTTCAGGATTCTCTAATGATTTTGATTAATTTAATGCATCCTAGCTGAATAATAATGTTAATTTCTAAAAAAAAATATATATATTATACATACATACATACATACATAGTGTATATATAATTACACACATACACAGACAGTTAAGATACTGTATTCATTTAGAACATTATATTCTTGACCAGTTTGAGTGAATCCAGTGGAGGGAGGAGATGAAAAGGCACAGATGCATATGTGAGAGAGGCGTTTCCCGCACCACCCCTCTGTGGGGTGTCCTGAAGATGCCAGTGCATTGTTGGCCTCTCAGGAGATCAAAGTATTCTAGTTTCTTTTATCCTTACAATACTAAATTAATAATACAGTTAAGATAAAATATACAGCAGCAATGATGATTCTATTATTTTAAAAAGATTTATAAATGTCTTTACTGTCACTCTTGATTGATTAAATTATTTTAAAAATAAAAAAAATAAAGATTTTTTTCATTGTTAATTATATATATATATATATATATATATATATATTTTTTTTTTTTATCATATTGCAGTTTTACAAAAGAGGACATTCACCATGATAACGGTGTTGCAGCTCCTCTGCTTTGTGTCGTAGCATGGCTTATTGAGTCTCTCATAGCTTTATGGTTCCCTAATGACTCCTGTTCCTCCTGACAGCAGGAGTCATGTGACTGCAGATTACCACGGTGACCGCCGGAATCATGATAGTGAGGTCATCCTGAATCTAAATGTGGGTCAGTTTAGAGGTGTTAGATGAAGCCGAGACACTCCGCTAATCCAACAACAACTGAGATCTACAGGCTTCGGTGAGGACAGTCTGCTCCATTCAGGAGTTTAATACGAACGCTGATATCATTATACGAGATGCAGTTCAGAGAGGTAAAGTTCAATACCAATGCATGAGATGTAGTTACAGTAACAATACACATATTAGAATGATTTCTGAAGATCATGTGACGCTGAAGACTGGAGGAATGATGCTGAAAAAAACAGATATTTACATAGAAAACTGATATTTTGTATTGTAATAATATTTCACAATATTACAGTTTTTACTGGATTTTTAATCAAATAAATTTAGAAGAGACTTTTCAAAAGCATTTTTATTTCTTTAATTATTCCAAACTTTTGACCACTGGTGTGCATCGTTTTCAGATTTATCTCTAGAAGATATATCCACCTCGGAATAAAAACAAAGGTAATTGCGAATTTTTATCTCACAATTCGAACTTTACAACTTGCAATTCTGACATTTTTCTCAGAATCACAAGATATAAACTCAGATGCCAGATATAAACTTATTTCTGACGCCACGGAATAAAAATAAAAAAGGTAATTGCATTTTGGGATTTTTTATCTCTCACAATTTGGTCTTTTCTTATATAAACTCGAAATTCTGAGAAGAAAAGACCAAACTGTGAGATATATACTCAGAATTGCGAGATATATATCATTTAGATCTCACAATTCTATTTTTATGGAACTGTGAAATTAAAAAGTTGCAATTACCTTTTTTATTTTTATCCTGTGTCAGAAACAAGCTTCCATGTTAATCTGAACAGCTCGTAAAAGCAAGAAACAAACGGTCATCGGTCACTTCACATGTCAATCAGACGCTCTCTTCCTGTCTCAGTGGGCGGTGCTTGACCAGAACAATCTGCAAACTGTTTCTAAGAGACTATGGTAACGACTCGAGGTCGCCTGTGTGCTGCTGTCTTTCCTCCTGAGCGCTCAACTCTTCGCTCAGCGTCTCCGCTCGAGCGGTTGGACAGCTCTGATTCGCTCCATCAACGAGTATCGATTATCCCGACAGGATGCAAGTCATGCAGCTCCGGAGTTTTCCTGCACTCAACTCTTCTCGTTCACTCTGATATCAGGTGTTGAGCTATTAACCTTCACTTCAGCGTAAATCCCCTCGCGGCGAGTACTTCGTTCTGGCTCTAATCACATGGACCCAATAATCACCATCTGAAAGCTTGTAGCTGACGGAGATGTTTATTACGTTACGCCGCTGCAGTCGGATGGATTTCCTGGCATGTTGCACTGATGATAACCACGAGAGGCTTTCTGCAGAACCTGCGGCACACTGCTAGTATGCAGTATGTGCAACATGAGTACAGTATGCACATGCATCAAATAGCATGATGACACACATTTGACAAAATATGCAATAAACAACCAGAGTACATTAAGTGCAATACACTTTCTCACTATGCAATGCACTCGATTTGAACTTCCATTCCCAGTGTGAATAAAAATGAAGCTACATCAACTACAACCTCCCTTTTGACTCAATAATTAGTGTTAAAATTAACATTCAATAATATTATTGATTTAACTGCACTGACACTATTTTCATACATGATGAATTTTGCAATGGATTATTGAACCGGTTTGTTTAATAATTTATGAACTTTGCAACATTGACGCCGTTACGAACCTGAATTGAATCAACTTTGAACTAAATTAAGTCTCGTGTTATGGAATTATTCAACTCCTTTTATTATTTAAAATGCAATATTGTACAATTTAATTGATATTAAAAAATCAGTTATACTTCCAGTTTATCTGTCACAGTGGAAAAGGAAGATCAGATATCTCACACGTTATTCTGAACATTTTGTCAGTCGTCATAGATCATCTAGGTATTTAATGAATAGAGGAAATCTGCATACTGCAGAAACAGCATGATAATACGCTATTCTGAATTGTTAAATGTACAGTTGTTGCAGATATCCCAGATCTTTTAACGTTTCTTCTATACAGCATTTCTTAGAGGGTTATACATATGAATTGAGGTTGATGCACCAGAACTATGAAACACACCAACCTGCGCACCAGACCAAACGTGCTGTAAAGCAGAGGAGAAGCCGCTCACCTTGGTCCCGCCCACGCTGATGATGCGGTAGGCGTGTCTGTTGGCGTCGTAGAAGAAGGAGACGGTGACCGCATGCTTGCTGGCCGGGATCCAGTTGCGTTTGGTGGCGGGATCGATCTGGAACACATGAGCTCGAGTGCTGAAGATGGGCTGTTCCCTGCGACACACACAAACACACACGACATGAGTGTGTGTTCAGAAAACAACACGGCTGAACATGCAAACTAAGAAATCTGGGATTCAAAACATACACCTGGAAATACACAAAGATTCAGAAATGTTGATGCATGTGGAATAAATAGAAATATCGCAGTAAATGGATCTGCAAGGAAACAAACTGGGCTGCAACCACAACTACTCTGACAATCTGTTGATTATTTCAACAATTAACTGAATAATTATATAGTTTGTCAATAAATATTTTTAAAAGCCTGTACTTATGAAATTCAAAACAGTGCTGTAATTGAAAAAATGATGATAACGAGAGAGGAATGAGCTGTAAACGATCAGAGAAATGAACTGATGCTGTACCTAACACCTCATGACTGACTGAATCTGAAGTCAATATGGCAGCTGAAGCGCTTCGGTCAAACTGTGTGTTATGGACGTCTAACAGCTCAAAGACTTTCTGATCCGCGACAGCTTCATTTTTAACATCTGTACTTTTGGTCATTGTGACAGTAGCACAAAAAAAATCATTTAAAAAAATATATCATTTAATAACCCAGAACTCTCAAACACAGAAAATTAAAAATGAAACAAATAATTCTGAACCTAGCTTGATCTAACGTTCAGATTTCGGTTCTGGAAATGTATGCAAAATGCATGCATATTTAATTAGATAATGCCTCATTTGTATTAAGAAATAACATAACATTAAGAAAACAGTCTTTAATTTGGTTGTTCATGAAGCTACAACTCTTATTTTTTCTTTCTTTGTTTTTTAAACAATTTTCAGAATGACCATATTCAATATATTTTTCATGCATTATTAGCTGAAGAACACATTCATTGCTCATAAATATTGAGACGTATTTTTTGGTTTAAACTTTAATTAATTTGCAATATTTGTTGGCCAAAACTATATTTTGGAGACCCACAATACAAAAAAAACCCATCCCTAATATATATATATATATATAAATAAAATACAATATCTCTTCTACCAGGGCATCCTGGTCAAGATGGACAGCATTACAAAAAATTAAGAAATTAAAAAATTTTATATATATCAAAGAATAAAGAAAAACACACAAATTAACCAATATGTAATATATAGCAGATGGATACATTCACAGATCATTGTGTGAAATAATACCCAATTGTAAGTCGCTTTGGATAAAAGCATCTGCAAAATGACTAAATGTAAATGTAAATGTAATAATACGATAATATCAGGAAGAGGATCTGGAAGGATTGGATTTCAGAAATATAAAATGTAATAATCTTAATGCAATGCATCACGAGCAGGAAGAGTGGAAAGATGATCCTCTTCCTATGTTGCTCTTTCCAGAGATGACCACGGATATGACCATCACTGCCCGTATCGTGTCTGTCGGTCACATTATAAGACGTTGCATCCGTGGCTCATAAATCTAATGTTTGCTGGCGTTTTTGCCCACTGAGTCGTCATCTGAATGAATAGTGACATGAACAATGTCTAAAAGCACCGTTTGAGATTTGTGTGACCACAGTAAAAGTTGAAATATTACTCTTGGACCTCATTTGAGGAAAGCTTTCATTATTCTCCCTTCAGCATATCACACGAGTGAATGGTGTTTTTTCTGATAGTAGATGATATACATGCTGAGAGCAGGCGTGAGGAATGAAGTCAGCATGAACCGCTCCATTCAGCTCTAAACTCAGATTGAGATTTAAACCATGAGCTCCTACAGACTTCTCCTACAGAGCTCTGCACGTCACGGGTCTTTGAATGAAGGAAAATAAAACAGTGCAATATATCTGGCTATTTTGAGATGAGCATTATTCTGCACACTTACCGTGTCAATACCAGCAGCTACCAATAGATCACACTTTCTCTTTTCAGATACTTTTTTTAGGGATTTTTGCGCAATAATGGTGTAAAATAAATGCAATATTTCTTTGTTCAACACATTTGCCATTAAACTGTATTTAATCACATATATTGGCCACCCTGCTCTCTAGATATAGAAATCACCATCAGTCACTGGAAAAACTATATTCAACCATTTCAATTCACCAACATAATGTTTTTTTAATGAAATATATAAACTATTCAAAAGATTGGGGTCAGTAAGATTATTTAACGTTCTTGAAAGAAGTATCTTCTGCTCACCAAGGCTGCATTTACTTGATTAAAATACAATATAAGCAGTAAAAATTGTGAAATATTATTACAATTTAAAATAACTGTTTTCTATGTGAATATCTGTTCAAATGTAATGTATTTCTGTGATGTGCAGCTGTATTTTCAGCATCATTCCTCCAGTCTTCAGTGTCACATGATCTTCAGAAATCAGTATAATATACTGATTTGCTGCTCAAGAAACATTTCTGATTATTATCAATGTTGAAAACAGTTGTGCTGCCCAATATTTTTGTGGAAACTGTGATATATTTTATGTTTCAGGATTCACAGATGAATAGAAAATTCAAAAGAACAGCATTTATTTGAAATAGAAATATTTTGTAACATTATTAATGACTTTACTGTCATTTTTGATCAATTTAATGCATCCTTGATTAATAAAAATATTAAATCCTTTCAAAGATCTTACTGACCCCAAACTTTTGAACAGTAATGTTTTAAAAAGTGATGATTTTAAGATACTTCACAGTTCAACAACTAAAATCAACTTGTCCAATAATAAACACAAGTACTGACAAGCTTCTCGATAAATAATGCAAATTTTATGTTTTCAAATTATAGTGAAGTAGGTTCAGTAAATGTTTATTTTTTTATCATCAAATTGTATTATATTTAAATATTGTCTGGTTTGCCAATCAGTTACAAACCTAAATCTTAATTAAAATCGTATTATCTTGTTGTCTAATGAACCTGCCACTGCATATTATGAATATTGCTGCTCTAACAAATTGCATTTGTTCCCGTTTTGTAAGTCATTTTGAATAAAAGCATCTGATAAATTCATAAATGTAAATGTGAATCCACTCGGCAACAATGGTTGAACAAAAAAAAAGTACTGTCTGAAAATGACTGCAGAGGCTGATGAATTTTAGCAAGATCACTCAAGTATCTGTCTAATCCTTCTGCATGCCTGCAGATCTCTCAACCCATAAAACACACACACACACACACACTCTCTCACTCTCACACTCTCACACATCACACACACTAAAATGGTAAATGGTTTAGCACCTCAGTATTTGAACGAGCTCTTGTTACATTATAGTCCTCCACGTCCGTTGCATTCTCAAAACTCTAGCAATTTGATAATACCTAGAATATCAAAATCAACTGCGGGCGGCAGATCCTTTTCCTATTTAGCGCCTAAACTCTGTTTAACCTACCTAACATTTTTCGGGAGGCAGACACACTCTTGCAGTTTAAATCTAGATTAAAGACCCATCTCTTTAACCTGGCTTACACATAACACATTTCTAATATTCAAATCCGTCAAAGGATTTTTAGGCTGCATTAATTAGGTCAACCGGAACCGGGAACACTTCTCATAACACCCGATGTACTTGCTACATTGTTAGAAGAATGGCATCTACGCTAATATTAGTCTGTTTCTCTCTTATTCCGAGGTCAGGTATCCAGATCAGATGGTCACTGCAGTCACCCGGATCCAGTACGTATCCAGACCCGATGGTGGATCAGCACCTAGAGAGGACTTCTACAGTGTCAACAATTCTGTGTTTTTCTGTCAATATGGGGTGCTGTGTGTACATTAATGAGGAAAAAAAATTAACTTAAATGATTTTAGCAAATGGCTGCAATATAACAAAGAGTGAAAAATTTAAGGGGGTCTGAATACTTTCCGTACCCACTGTAAATAAAGGTGACTTGACTTGACACACACCACACACATACTCCGATCAGCAGCTCGAGGTGTTCAGATCACTTTCTCCTCCTGGTCTTACAGACACCACTTCTCTTTTTATAGCCTCGCCTGAATTCCCAGAATTCCATGGGGTAAGTCTCCTGGCTTCACACACCACAGATCCCGACATCGGGCTTCTGTGATCAGCACAGCTCCTTCATCTGTCAATTTCTCACCCCGAGCTGATTGTGAGGCACCCAGTAACGAGCCGAGGGCCTGTAAACTATCCAGTGTGAGAGATCGACCGCCGTTAATGACTTTCAGCAGGAAACCAACTGCACCGAGCACCAGATCAACCCCAGCTAAACACCAGAGCGACCACACACGTCTCAGACATTCATTTGCAATCCATCAATGCAGTTTGCAACGTGTCGACGAACGTGTTGCAGACAGAGTTTCTGACACATTCCTGCTCATATTATCTATCATACAACTATATTTTCCTGTAGAATAATGTGTGCTAATGAATCCTGAGCATTACTGTTATACATTATGCTACTGTTCAAACGTTTGGGGTCAGTAACATTTTATAATAAATGTAATACTTTTATTCATCAAGGATGCATTAAATTGCTCAAAAGTGACAGTAAAGTCATTTATAAAGTTGCAAAAGATTTCCATTTCAAATAAATGCTGTTCTTTTGAGCTTTCTAATTATCAAAGAATCCTGAAAAATAAAACGTATCACAGTTTCCACAAAAATATTGTGCAGCACAATTGTTTTCAACATTGATAATAATCAGAAATGTTTCTTGAGCAGCAGATCAGCATATTATACTGATTTCTGAAGATCATGTGACACTGAAGACTGGAGTAATGATGCTGAAAATACAGCTGCGCATCACAGAAATACATTACAGTTTAACATATATTCTCACAGAAAACAGCTATTTTAAATTGAAATAATATTTCACAATATTACGTTTTTTACTGTATTTTTGAACAAATAACTGCAGCCTTCGTGAGCAGAAGATACTTCTTTCAAAAACAAACAAATAACCAATATAACCAACCCTAAACTGTATAAACACATTTCACCATCACATCAATTCCTGATGGATAGAATCATTAAATATTCTGATTCACCTGGAAACACATCACATAACGGCAATCAAATGGGTTCTACATGTAATTTCATGTTAACCTCGCAGCAATGCAGCTGACTAGAAAAATAAATGTGTGTTAACCAGAAGTAAAGTCTCTAAACACAACTCCAACGGCCAAGAGACCATTAGCTGTTCACGGTTATATTCTACACTGGAGTGTGTGTGTGTGTTTAGAGATCACTGAACCCTCAAGCTGTCCATTTGCATTTCAGCTCTAATTGCCTTTTTCCAGATTCGTTTATGTAATGAGGCAATTACTAGGAATTGTTACCGAGAAATTAACCTCATGCTGCATCTTTATTCTATACGTAGGATATACAGAAAGACACTAAATCAACATATAATCTTTCCTGTGCCCACCAAACATGGAGATATGATTTCATGTATTGAAAATTAAAGGAATAGTTCAGCCAAAAATGTTAATTACCTGAAAATGTCCTCACTTTCAGGCCAACCAAGATGTAGATGAGTTTGTTTCTTAATGGAATCAGATTTGGAGAAATTACACTGTCTCAGCAATGGATGCTCTGCAGTGAATGGGTGCCGTCAGAATGAGAGTCCAAACAGCTGATAAAAACATCACAATAATCCACAGCACTCCAGTCCATCAGCTAACATCTGTTTGTATGAAACAAATCCATCAAGACATCTTTAAACCTTAGCTTCTGGCTAAAATACGAGTCCATAATTCAGTTGAAAAGGTCCATCTTCAGTTGTCTCTCACATCAAAATCCAGCCACATATTTGTTTAGAGCTGTTTTGGACTGTTGTAAACGCTGCTTGATCTGTGCAGATTTCTCTCCTGATTCAGACCAGACCACTTTTTCACTGGAGGAAGTGTTATTATGGACTCGTATTTTAGCTGGAAGCAACAGTTTAAACTTAAAATAAAAAATGTCTAAATGATGGATTTGTTTCAGCTTTTTGCTTCACACGACACTAACTGATGGACTGGAGTGCTGTGGATTACTTGTGGATTATTGTGATGTTTTTATCAGCTGTTTGGACTCTCACTCTGACGGCACCCATTCACTGCAGAGCATCCATTGCTGAGCAAGTGATGCAATGCTGCATTTCTCCAAATCTGATGAAGAAACAAACTCATCCTAATCTTGGATGGCCTGAGGGCGAGTGCATTTTCATCAAATGTTCATTTTTGGGTGAACTGTTCCTTTAAAACAAAGTGGGATCGTTTGAAGGACAATCCAGCTAGAAAGAAGAAATTAGGCCAAGTGTGTTCTGACCCGACAGCATCACACCTTACCGCCGCTGAACTAATTAACTGCAGAATCACTACTCTACTGATTTAACCCGTTACAGGCCTCCTGAAGGTCAAAACAGCTTTATGATCATCCATAAAGCATCCAGCAAACTGAGATGGAGACTTGAGACACTGCAGAACATACATTGTACAGTCGTCAGGGCAACTAAAATAACACAATACTGGCTGTTTCATAAACAACATCCCATGACCTTTTTCATGTTCGGTGTCATTTCTCCAAGAGATTAATACAGTACGAGAAAAAATCTCCCTTTATCTATGCAGTCATAATTCCTGCATAATATATGTCCCACTAAGAGTAGGATATAAATGGGTCATTCCATGAAAAACAGGTGCTTTGTCTATTTTACAAAGTGATTTTTGCATTTAATTGCATTTCTCTATGTGCTGCTTTACAACAATCTGCATTATATAACGCTCTATAAAAATAAAGAAGACCTGGCTTGAAGTGCATCAGTGTTATTTTAGTATCACTGACATGCTATTTTAGTTTTTATTATATTTTGAATTTGTATTTATTTTTGGCTTTTATTTTATTCGTTTTTGTTTATTCCTATACAGTTTTTATTTCAGTTTTAGTTTGAGTTATTTTAGTAAATCAAGTCAAACTAAATGAAAATGAGAAATGTTGCTGAAATTAAATCAGTTTAAAGTTTTTTTTATATTTTATTTAATGTGTATTTGTATTTTAAGTACAGAAAGGTTTATTTTTTTGTTTTAGTTTTAATATACACACTCTTAATGACGAATAATGAGACATACACAAAATGACACATATATTATAAAAGTCTACAATATTAAAATTCATTTACACTATATTTACTTTGCAACAATGCAAAATAATAATAATAATAATAATAATACAATGAATTAAAAATAAGGGCTTCTGGGAGATTCCGTAAAAATGATTCTTAGCAGTTATTTTCAAAATGGTTCAATTAATCGGATCTAGCCTAGATATTGGTTTATTCCTTTAAAAAAAACAACACTTTGAGGGTCTCAGGATCTGATAAAGACATTATATCATGACTTACCTCTCTCTGTGCAATGGAAACATTCTTCTTACTGGGCAGATGAGGGTCTTTTTCTGCCATTAGAAATGAGAGAAAGAAAACAATGAAACATAAACCCACCCGAACAGATATAGTTCATACATACATTGAAAATATTGAGAAAATTAATAACATATTTGGGTCAAGGTCGTGGATGAAGTTAGTGGACTCATTCCAGTCCATTTAAAGCATGCAAACAATCTTAATAATAAATGATGCATTATAATATCTTAACAAAAAATAATTAATAGTTTTATTTGTCTTCTTGATCATGAAATAATCTGATTAAACAAAACCTAAACCTCTATAACTAAATAAAAATAATGCAAACAAGTATCACATTTAAATATGAATTGCTTTTATTTAATCAAATGCATTTATGCATTTATTCGTATTTAATTAAATAAAGATAAAGACAAATGATTAAGAAATGTAGTATCATATCCAAGATGTAAATGTTAAATGCAAAGTGTGTGCTTCTGGTCACCATGCAGATTTCTCGCAGGTCACTTTTTTATACGAGCTGAAAAAACTGCATGTATAATGCTAATATTTCACACAATTAAAGAATGCTGTTTAGATGCATCATAGCATGTCATACTGTGTCAAATCCACAAATATACAATGCCTATCTCCACTGTTTCCTAACGTAAGACTGTCCTAAATAAATACATCTTTGCTTTGAGACATATAAACAGTTAATAACATGTGAAGTCTTTAATCTAACATAGCTGCAGTAACTAAAAGTGCTCTGGTAAGTTCTTCTGGCTTCAGATTCGCTCAGTTAAAGTCTCTTAAGTTCCTATAAATGAGTCTATGACAGAGCAGAGACTCTTACCCCATGTCGTTGTAAACACACAGGGGGTCAAACTCTTGGTCCTGTTCTGGAGCAACTGTTCGCAGCCTGTAGGGTGTAATCCGCGTCTGGAGTCTTTCTATGCGGCATATATGTGCATGGCAGCACGCGAATGCAACAGCAGCAGCCGCAGAAACTGGACGTGATGACCGAGCGCGCGGTCAGTTCCTCTTTTCCCGGCGTGTCTGTCTTTGGTTGTAGTTCAGCAAGCACGCGGATTCGCGGGAAAGGCCGCCGGCTGTCACGCTCCGCGTTCGAATGCTTCCCGCAGCGACTTTGATGACGAGCCGCGACTGTTACTTTGTAACCAGTTTGGCTTTGATGTCCCGCCGCTCTGTGCTCGAGCGCTGCCGGTGGCGGGTTTTTTTAAGAGACTCGCGGGCGCCGCCCGGCGGACAGAATCGGAGCTGCAGCATCTTTGCGGCGCCTCTCGCCCTCTAGTGATCAGAGAGAGAAGATCCGTTAATCACGCAGACATTTGTGCTGATGTAACCCTAATGAGACGCCACAAACCTTCCTCACTTACAAAATGCGATAGCGTTACCATGGTTTTTTGGGACATATTATGATTTATATATCATTTTGGTCACATATGTTGAAAGATGTGGCCACTGTTAAAAAAATAAATACATGCATGTAAAAATGAATACAGAATGTTATATTCATGAAAAAGTAGCCTAAAAAATATGGCCACTGTTAGATACACACACACACACACATTTTTTATAACAATGTCCAATTAACTTTTTCATGACTTCTACATTCTGGATTCTACATTTTTACATGCATATATTTATTGTGTGTGTGTGTGTGTGTGTATATATACACTGAACAAAATTATAAACGCAACACTTTTGTTTTTGCCCCCATTTTTCATGAGCTGAACTCAAAGATCTAAGACTTTTTCTATGTACACAAAAGGCCTATTTCTCTCAAATATTGTTCACAAATCTGTCTAAATCTGTGTTAGTGAGCACTTCTCCTTTGCCGAGATAATCCATCCACCTCACAGGTGTGGCATATCAAGATGCTGATTAGACAGCATGATTATTGCACAGGTGTGCCTTAGGCTGGCCACAATAAAAGGCCACTCTAAAATGTGCAGTTTTATCACACAGCACAATGCCACAGATGTTGCAAGTTTTGAGGGAGCGTGCAGTTGGCATGCTGACTGCGGAAATGTCCACCAGAGCTCCAAAGGCGTTTCAGAGAATTTGGCAGTACATCCAACCGGCCTCACAACCGCAGTAACCACACCAGCCCAAGACTTCCACATCCAGTATCTTCACCTGCAAGATCGTCTGAAACCAGCCAACCGGACAGCTGCTGCAACAATCGGTTGCATAACCAAAGAATTTCTGCACAAACTGTCAGAAACCGCTCATCTGCATGTTCGTCGTCCTCATCGGGGTCTCGACCCGACTGCAGTTCGTCGTCGTAACTGACTTGAGTGGGCAAATGCTCACATTCGATGGCGTCTGGCACTTTAGAGAGGTGTTCTCTTCACGGATGAATACAGGGCAGATAGCAGACAGCATGTATGGCGTCGTGTGGGTGAGCGGTCTGCTGATGTCAACGTTGTGGATCGAGTGGCCCATGGTGGCGGTGAGGTTATGGTTTGGGCAGGCGTATGTTATGGACAACAAACACAGGTGCATTTTATTGATGGCATTGTGAATGCACAGAGATACCGTGACAGGTTCCTGAGGCCCATTGTTGTGCCATTCATCCACGACCATCACCTCATGTTGCAGCATGATAATGCATGGCCCCATGTTGCAAGGATCTGTACACAATTCCTGGAAGCTGAAAACATCCCAAATCTTGCATGGCCAGTATACTCACTGGACATGTCACCCATTGAGCATGTTTGGGATGCTCTGGATCGGCGTATACGACAGCGTGTTCCAGTTCCTGCCAATATCCAGCAACTTCGCACAGCCATTGAAGAAGAGTGGACTAACATTCCACAGGCCACAATCAACAACCTGATCAACTCTATGTGAAGGAGATGTGTTGCACTGCGTGAGGCAAATGGTGGTCACACCAGATACTGACTGGTTTTCGGACCCCCCAATACAGTAAAACCGCACATTTTAGAGTGGCCTTTTATTGTGTCCAGCCTAAGGCACACCTGTGCAATAATCATGCTGTCTAATCCGCATCTTGATATGCCACACCTGTGAGGTGAATGGATTATCTCGGCAAAGGAGACGTGCTCACTAACACAGATTTAGACAGGTTTGTGAACAATATTTGAGAGAAATAGGCCTTTTGTGTACATAGAAAAAGTCTTAGATCTTTAAGTTCAGCTCATGAAAAATGGGGGCAAAAACAAAAGTGTTGCGTTTATAATTTTGTTCAGTGTATATATATATATATATTTGAGAATGTTAAATTCATTAAACACATAAATCAGAATTTTTACTGTCTGTCTATGGTGTTATGATAATAGAAAAAGTATTTATCAGAAAAACATCCTTGATAAAGGTTATTTGTAGTGAAGGGACAGGCATAAATATATTAAAAAAAAAAATATATATATATATATATATTTGGACCTTTCATTAGGTGTAACATGGATTAAGAGCTTGTCAGTGAAGTCAAATTCATTTTCAATGTCCTGTAATTAAGTCTGACCTTGTGTGAACTTAGAAAAAAGCTAAATGAATAGCACAGGTTTAATGTGTGATTGATGAAAACGCCACATCAGATCTGCTCTATCACTACAGAGAATGACACATTACAGCAGGGAGTTCCTGCAATTAATACAAATGAATGTTACTTTGGGGGGAAAGACAGCTTTAGAGCAAGTATGATCTTACTTTAATTATGGGATTTAACATTCCTTCATTATTAAGGCTAGTGCACATCATTAATAACAAAAGTCTCAAATCTGACAGACTAATGCAATTTGCATTGAGCAAAACCTTTTCTCATTTTCACTTCAACTAAATTGAGACCACAGAAATCAGTTTGTGAAAAAGTAATCACCAGAAGTGTGCTTCCTTACTGTAATCCAGGATAGAACAGGTTAAATATGCAATGGAAGCTTCCACCACAAGATAAGAAAATAATAGGTAACTGTGACTTTATCTCACAATTCAAATTTTTTTCCTTTCAATTCTGGCACGATAGAAACTCAGAATTGCCCAAATAAAAATATCAAATAAATAAAATTGAGATAAAAAGCCACAATTACATTTTTTTTTAAAATTCTGTGGAAAACCCCCCGGAATTTCTATATATAAATCAGAATCCAGAGGGAAAAAAAGTCACAACTGCGATATGTAAACTTAAAGCTGACTTTCTTGCAATTCTGACCAAAAAAAAAAAAAAAAAAAAGTCAGAATTGCGAGATAAAAAGTTGCAATTTTATTTTTTTAATTCTGTGGCAGAAACGGGCATGCATATTCAATATTTAAGCTTCATTATAGATCATACACAAGACAATGAAGAACTGAGAACTGCATCGGGTGAAAGAAATCAACATTTATTCATAACGTTACAAGAAGTACATATTGTGGGGGTGAAAACTTTTTCCACAAAACAAAATCCTGAATTATACTTCATATCCTGATGTTTTTCCAATGTTCCTCTTCATTGCAAGTTAAAGCATATAAAGGTATTGTACATTTCATTCAAATTTGATGCAACTTTCGCAGCAGAACCTCAGAATTACCTAGTCTCTTCATACTCTATAATTACCAGATTGCATGGCTGTGGATCACCTTGGCCTTGTTGTGGATGTTAGCATCTCATTGTCATTGGCAACAATTTGGCTGATGTCATATCAAATCCGAGCACTGATATTTACAGTTGAAGTATGAAATGTGAAAACTAAACCGTTTCAAGGATTTTCAGAGAATGAGTTCATTCTAAAATGAGAGGTTAACATGGAAAAGTCTGAATATCAGTCACGCAAACATTTTTGCGACCTTGGTTATGAACGAATCATGATTGTCTTGTGGGCAAAGAAAAAAAAAAGAGAAAGCAAAGGATGTGAACTTAAAACGAATCTGTGCTCGATGCTATAAAATGCGAGTGGTGGTACTTGGGTAATATCAAACAGTCAAAAGGGCTGCGAGTATGGAGTAACATCAAGGTATAAATACTCCAAAGTAAAAGTACAAAGTTGAGGCGACTGGAATCGGTCGGAACAGATGTTAAAAGCTGCCGTAAAATTCTGAATGGGTCCGTCGAAACCAAATAAACGTGAGCAATTTCCACACTGAGAGAGGTTACGAGAACTTCACGTCAGACTGTATACAAATAAAAATATGAGCTACTAAGAAGAGGGGGGAAAAGCAACTAGAATGGGGGAAATGCAAAACTACAATCTACCACAACACAAATAATAATGAAGGAGGGCATTCTGGAAACACACACGCACGCGCACACACCTGTTGGCGGCGTAAAAAACCGTCCGCTCTCACTGACATCATAACGCAAGAGCGTAAGACGAGAGCCTCTTACGGTCAGACACAAAAACAGCGAGAATCTCACCTGTCTGTGCTTCATCCTTCTGCTTTCTCTGAGGAACAACTAAAGCGATTAGGGCACAACAATATGACTGCGTCCTGACTGGACAGAATAGCAGTGGGAGGGGTCTACTGTGATTGACACTTTTGTCTCGTACCAAATCGAAAAGATTCAGATGAACAAGTTTCACCTGATTTTGACGACGTTCCTGACCCACAGATCCTAGTGATTTGGATTGATTTTTAAGCCACATCTAAATCAAGCAAGCTAAATCGAGCGGTTCTACTTGACTGCTTTTATTCTAGTTGAACAAAAAACATTTTAAAACAAAGAGGAAAATAAGAAAGGATAGATCCGTCGGTCCCTTCGGCAAGGGACAAAACATTTAAAAGGAAAAAGAAACATCCCAAAGCCATTTCTACCCCTAATCACCTAGCGGAGAGCAGACGAGATGCGACAGGCCTTCCGTTTGTTACGGCACCTCTACCCTCCCGGACTTCAGGCAGAAAACTTTCCTCAAAGTTGAATCGTCCTTCAGAGTGTCCTAGCACCTTGGTTGGAGACGAGAGGCGCTCCGAAGCGAATGAAACAAACCGCGAAAACTCGTGCCAAAGGCGTCCGTTCTCTCAAAGATGTGCGGTGGTACAACCTGAATGTCAGATGTCAACTTTGAGGGGAACTCTTATTTTCCCGAAATTCAGCTGCTTGGAAAGCGTTTATAATTACTTGAAATACGTCACCCCCTCTCTCAGCTCGTGGAGACGACAGAGCAAGCGTGGTTTTTGCAGGTAGTTTTAAGAGAACTTCATCTTGGCTCCGTCTCTGTTGGCAGGGCAAGGCCTGAGGCTGACGTCGGCAGCCAGGCGAGAGAGAGAGGAGGCTGGGAAGGGCCCCTGCGCTCCAGGAGCCTCCTCCACGTTGCGGAGTTGCAGATCGAAGATCTCGTGTTTGGTCTCCTCCTAACACTGCGTCTCCCCTCTCCTCCCCGTCCTCAACGAATGGTGGATGTAGTCCGCCACTCACATGTTCTCTTTCGTCCTGTCCAGCTTCACTCCCTCCTGTGATTGGTTTGATTCTCTCCTGTTGCTCTCACACCATGGTGCTTCAGTTGTAACAGTGGTAAACGGGCATCCATGTTTGTTCTTTTTTTATATTTACCCATATTTAAAATGCTGATGAACTAAGCTCAGCACAGGCCTAGCTCCTGTTCCAACAACCTGCGAACACAGACAGAAAAAATCGACAGTGTTAGCAATGGGGGACTTACACACATGAGGTGTTTTTCCATTCATAAATAGCTAGGGGGGGAAAAAAAGCAAATTGGAACTGAATTAAAAAAAAAAAAAAAAAAACACACAAACACACACACACACACACACACACACACACACACACAAAGCCGTTACTGTAAACATAATTAGCTACTGTTTTTAAAATGAACAAAAAAGCATCAGGTTTTAAAAATGGGCTCCACGGAGAAGAGGACAGAGATCGTTTTTTAGATTTTATTTTTAAAACTTGTGTTTTCAATTTAATTTTAGTTCAGGTTTTAGTCATTTTGTTTTGTTTTTCTTTTATTTGTATTATTGTTTTAATTTATTATTAATTTAATTAGTTTAATTAATTGTTATATTTTGTTTTTAATTAAATTTGAGTTCATTTTAGTAATTTCATTGTTTTTCTTTCATTTTTTATTATTGTTTTAACTTATTTTTAATTTAATATTATTTTAATCATTTTACTTATTTGTATTTTTCTCATGTCTATGTAGTACTTATTCATTTTTATTTATTAGTTTTAGTTTAAGTTTTAGCGATTCGTGTGTGTATACAAAAAATAAGAAATAGCACAGCTGAAACTCGAGGATGCATTTTGGGTTTCTAGGCCATATTAGGCATCAATTACACTAACCAGATGAGCACATTAATGTACACTACTGTTCAAAAAAAGTTAAGCATTGATAAGATTTTTAAAATGTTTTTGAAAGAAGTCTCTTCTGCTCACCAAGGCTGCATTTATTTGACCAAAAATACAGTAAAAACAGTAATATTGTGAACTATTTTTATAATTTAAAATAACTGTTTTCTATGTGAATATCATTTAAAATGTAATTGATTTTTGTGATCAAAGCTGAATTTTCAGCATCATTAGTCACATGATCTTCAGAAATCATTCTAATATGCTGATTTGCTGCTCAAGAAACATTTCTGATTATTACCCATGTTGTGCTGCACAATATTTTTGTGGAAACTGTGATACATTTTATTTTTCAGGATTCACAGATGAATAGAAAGTTCAAAAGAACAGCATTTATTTGAAATAGAATCTTTTGTAACATTATAAATGTCTTCAGTCACTTTTGACCAATTTAATGCGTAAAGATTACATTCTTTCAAGAAGTCTTACTGACTCCAAAAATTTGAACGGTAGTGTATGTGTGGTCTTTTAAGATGCGCGTGTCGTCTTACACTCTAGTACTGTGAGAGTCCAGTCACTCCGTGTTGATATGCCCGTTCGCCCTGGTAGGTGGAATCCTGGGAAAGTGCCACATCCATCTGGGATTTGAACTCATCACCCAGGTAGCTGTCCTGTTTCACACGAAAGACCAAACACAAAATTTAAAACTACAGAATTAACAAAACAAGGTCACTTTAACACAGACTCGAGAGGCTTATAGCGCTCATAAAAGTGGGAACATCCCACACAAACGTGAGCATGTGCACCTGTGAGAGCTCAGGCTGGGACAGTCCAGGCTGGCTCATCTGTGAAGGCTGGCTCATGGTGATGTAGCCCTGGGTCAGTGGACCCTGAGAGAAGGGCTGGGACCCCAGGTCCTGACTGGCCTGGCTGCTTGGCATGTTGGGCTGCCCGCTGCCGTGGTTACCAGTGCCACGGTTCCTCTGACGACCTCCGCGACCCCCGGTCTTACCTTTAGGAGCACCACGACCTGTAAACAGAGAGAGAGAACTGATTAATATTGTATTCCTGATTGCGTTCTGCTTCACCTCTTGTCACTCCATCTTCAGCTTCTTTCTCTGGCTCTTCAAAAGTAGCTAATATCATTAACCCCGCCAGCATTTTTGAAAAAAGTTGCCAGCCACCGCCAGCGATTTTGATGATTTTCACTCAAATTTGATGGCCTCCAGTATATTTTGCTGTATGAATATTTGAATATGCAATACACCAAAATAAAGATCAGAGCCTCTACTTTTAAACAAAATTATTCTAGCTTAAATCATTCTATTTTTATCAACACTTGAATATTGTGTTTCACAACGAATTACACAGCGAATCACACAGCGCATTAACAACATGGCGGCAGCAACAATACTACAGCCAGAATAAAAGTTACGCCTTCTTTCTTTGTGTGAACATTTGGGCGGCGTTATGCAAATCTTCCCACATAGTGAGGTAGATATGTGGGGGCATGTTAGAACGAGCCGTTTTAGGTAGGCGTGGCTGACTCTTAACTTTTATAAAGAATATCTCTTTGGATTTGAGACTTTAGTCTTTGCAACTTTACAGATCTTCTTTATGCACCAAGAGCTTGTAACACTCCAAAGAGAAAGGAAAAATTGAAATCTCCTCATATGACCCCTTTAAAAACTACATCTGGATAATATTCAGTACGATTATCAAAGCATAAATCCAGTAAATTGCTTCCATCAACACCTCCAAAGCTTGCACAGACATCACTTCCTGGATCAACATTTGACAGTTTTCATTTATTTGCTGTCTATTGCTGTTGATCGCATTATTTTTCATATGTATCTGTTTACATAAGAGATAGCTAGTTTCTCTGTCCTGTTCAAGTGTGTTTTTGTTCGGGAGGTTTTGTACTCGTTCAGAAGATGCGTACTAGCGCCCCAGAGTGTATAACAGTGAAAACACAGAAAGCCGTAAAAAAAAACTTATTTGGTGGGGAAGTGTTTTCTTGTAAAAGACGAGATAACTCATCAATGGTGGGGGAAAGAGTTAAAGGGGCCATATAGAGTTCACTTCTAATGTTAGTCAAGGTTTCTTGTTCAAAAGCAGTCTTAATTGAGTGATTTGGGATTTTCTCTCACCGGCAGCAGGTCCGTTCACCTGGCCCAGGTACCCAGGCGGAGGCATGGGCGGCATGACCAGATTGAACGGGATGGGGATGTTCATGGAGCCCATTGGGTTCGGCCCAGTCCCGATCATGCCGACCTGGTCATGAGTCTGGAAGTACATATTAGATGGACGTCCTGTAAAGACAAACAAAAAGTGACAAATTACATATATATTTTTCACAAATAAGCATCTCAAAAGCGGGTTCATCAAGAAATAACAGTGCTATTTTATTATCATTGATATACTATTTTGAATGGGATGTTATACGTTTTTTTAATTTTTTTTATTTATTTTATCATTTGTTTCTAAAATACAATTATATAATTTTTATCTTTATATGTACTTTTATAGTAAATTTTGTGTTTATATTATTTTGTGTTTTGTCATTTTTATTCGTTTTTGTTTAAATCTTTGTTTTTTTAATTAATTTATATTCTTTTTTTTTTTTTTTCAGTTTTAGATATTAAGTTTAAAACAAGTTTAAGTTTACTATATTTTATTTCAATTAACACATTTGTTATGGTTTTAGTTTTAGTTAACGATAACAGAATAACACTGGATTCATCTGGTTGATGCTTAAACTAACCAATTAAATTAGTTTATACGTTGATCAACAAGAAAAATAAGAACCAAATGTGAATCACAAAAGCAGTCTTGAGTCGCTGGGGTATATTTGTAGCAATAGCCAACAATACATTGTATGGGTCAAAATGATTTCCTATCGTAAATATATCAAAACTTAATTTTTGATTAGTAATATGCATTGCTAAGAACTTCATTTGAACAACTTTAAAGGCAATTTTCTCAATATTTAGATTTTTTTTGCACCCTCAGATTCCAGATTTTCAAATAGTTGTATCTCAGCCAAATATTGTCCGATCCTAACAAACCATACATCAATGGAAAGCTTATGTATTCAGCTTTCAGATGTATAAATCTCAATTTTGAAAAATTGACCCTTATGACTGGTTTTGTGGTCCAGGGTCACAAATATGAATTTAATTGCGAGTAAGAAAATAAATTAGAACTAATTAATTGCAACTGCAGTGAGACATGAGCAATGGTATGTGATTGTTTTCTCACCAGTGCCGCTGCGATCATACACAGATCCAGGAATCATGGCCTCTCTCGCATCATACATGGCGGTACTCATGAAACGGGCTCCCTGAAACACACATTTACACTATTAGGAGAAGCATTTTGCAACTTATGTTTGATTATTTTCTTTATATTTTGTTTCCTTATTTGAAATTTCTTTGTTACCTTGTAATGTAATGTTACAGATGCATACGAAAGCACTAATACAGAAGCACTAATAATGCATATTGCAATTGCTTATTATTAAATGCAATTGTAATTAAGCAGCTTTGCATGCATGTACAGCCGTGCATGTGAATCAGCATGAAAAGACTGAAGAAATCCTGACATGTGATTGTGTGTGTGTTACTCACAGGGTTGATGGTGTTGACCAGCTTGCGTGGTTTGCTGAACTGCATGAGGCTCTCCCTCAGGTTGTTCAGCGGTCCCTCCACCAGAACCTTCTGCTCCTTGTAGTAGTTCAGCAGGTGGTTCCACAGAGGCTGCTTGGACAGAGCCTTAGGATTGCCCACAATGATCACGCCATATCTGCACACACACACACACATTTGAGCACATAACTAGAGCAATACACCTACATTTGTCATTTATACACACATTTTCCTTGAAGGAAAACATTGTAAATCAGTTTTTATTTTTTCAAAAATGCATAAAATATACATAAATACATAACACACACAATATACATAGACAATTATTATTTATTTTTTTCTGGATTCCAGTTTAATGGTTTAAATACATTTTAATAATCAAAAAGCATGTCTAATCTATCAAATTCAGAATTTATTTAAAATGAGCAATACTATTGCCCTATGAAATATGTTTTATTTATTCAGAAATTCTGTGTTGTCTATTTTACTTTTTCTGGATTCTGTGTTTTATGATCGATTACAAATTTATTATCAAAAACAGTGGCAATCAAATTTAATTTAAATAGTTAAACTTTTAAAAATGTAATCAAGTGAAAATTTAACAGTTCCTTTTATTTTTTGACAGTGCTGAACCATCAGAGGTTTACGATTTAAATTAAAACATGGATGTAAAATACTTAAAAAAACATAAAATACATTATTTATTATTATTATTACTTTAAGAAGAACATATACTCTACAAAAATTAAGTAATATAATTGTCATAATTTCTTCGAACCAAACTTTTATTTTGGTGGGTTGTAGTGAACAGCTTTGAGTTTCTGTGTGTATCTGATGATAGTTTTCTCAAATGAAATGGTGAAAAGCTGTTAAAGTGACTCTCAGAGCAGCTCTAGGGATGAAGTTTGTGTTCAAGACCTCATATAGTGAGACGACAGACACTGAAAACACCACTAATGCGTCACACACTTGTATGAGCAGTAGATGAAACGGAAACACGGAAAACACACAGACTTCATGTTAAACAGCAGTCTCTTTCTGGTTTAATATTCACAAACACTAGTCTGCGATTTGATTAAGCCAAATTATGTGACATTCCAGGGCAATAAATTCAATTTATTGTGACTTATTCCTAAAAAAACATGTTCCTTCAGATGCATCTTTGCACTGCATACAGACTCTTGAATGATTCTGAATGGAAATTGTAGTGTAATAAATCGCCACTCTCTCTAGGAGTCTGCTTTTGTTACCTGGCTCTGGTTAGCGCCACATTGAGACGACGCGGGTCGTTCAGGAAGCCGATGCCCTGGTGCTCGTTAGCTCTGACACAAGACAGGATGATGAAGTCCTTCTCTCTGCCCTGGAACGCATCCACGCTGGCGATCTCCACCTCCTGTAGACACACACAGGCATCAATACATCACCGACATGCTGCTGCCTGAGGCTGGATGTCAAACAGCCATTAAAAAGAGCCAGTATTACAGCAGTAATGATCTTACAACAAAATGCGCTTTTCTTGACACCCTAAATTGCCACAGTGAGGGTCTAGAGTAAATGTATGTAACAGAATGGCTGAAATCAGTCTGTAGGTGCTGTTTGGACTCTGTACCTGGTATAGTTTGGTGTGCAGTGAGCCGCTGAACTGCATGTACTGCACCAGGTAAGAGCGCTGGCCCTCGTATGGTGTAATTATGCCGATCTGGTCAGGTTTGGCTCCGGCCTTCAGCAGACGGGTGGTGATCTTCTCCACATTAGCAGCCTCAGTCCTGAACAAAGAGAGATGATTTTATCAGACCGGCCCTTTGAATGAGCTTCATCTAACGCTGGTAAGGAGCATTTATGAATGAGCTTATGAGTTTTCAAAGGTCTCGGTTATTCCAGACTTTTGACTATTGGCATAAAATCTGTTCTGCTTCGTATTGGATTCTGGCCGAGAGACGACCACTTACACAGGAAGAGGCCAGATGATCGACATATTAACAAATATATATATAAAAAAGTAAAATTTATTTGTACAGCGCGTTTCACGATACACACCATTTCAAAGCAGCTTTACAGAAAGTCATGCTGTTATGTCTATAATGCCTTAGTGCTTTAGCATAGAGCAAGCTTTTGAGATGGGTGATATGATAATATAAAACAATGATTTCAATAAGTCTCCGGATCTAGATCTAGCTATATTATATTTATAATGTTGTCTAGCACACATACCAGTGCCGCAGTGACTTGGGTATATGACTGAACACTTTAAGGCAATTAAGAGATTTAAATGCTGGTCTGTTTTGTTCTATTAAGATATTTCAATGTTTTCGGTTTTGTTCCATTAAGAGATTTAAATGTTGGTCTGTAATATCAGTCAGTAGCATCTCTGACTTCAAGCAGAATTACTTTAATGTCATGGTGTTCTTTACTGAGGCTGAAAATTACTTATAAAGTTGTAAAGACTGTGGTTGATAATTACCTCTCAGGAACGAAGAAATGCCATTTTGATGGTAACAGGTTGTTTTATGTGATGTTTAGAGGCATAAATCTAAAATCCTATATAACCACTAATATATACATGAATATACTTTTTTTTTTTACTAATTAAATATGTAATTTCTTTCAAATATTCCATGTGATACATCTGACTAATGAATAGTCTAGATCTGACTCCCCGAAACAGCACAAAGCCAGCCTATCAGATTAAGTCTTGCTGTTCTGAGAAAGCATTTTGTGTGCAATATGCATCTGATATTTGTGTTGAGAGTGGGGTATCATGTTCAAATCTACCTGTTGAGATAGGAGGTGCCAGAACTCGCAATCTCCTCCTGGCCCTGGGTCACGTAGAAAAACATGGGCTTATCAGGCTGAGGCCACTGAAAGTCAAAGCCTTTCTTGATGCGATCAGCTGGAGAACAACAGAACATCATCAATGTGGCACACAGATATTTCCTGTCTCTATATAACAAAACAAATCTATCTAAACTGAACTTAAAGGGATAGTTCACCCAAAAATGAAAATTACCCCATGATTTTCTCACCTTCAAGCCATCCTAGGTGTATATGACTTTCTTCTTTCAGACGAATACCATCGGAGTCATATAAAAAATGTCCTGCTCTTCCAAGCTTTATAATGGCAGTGAATGGGTGTTGAGATTTTGAAGCAAAATAAACTGCATCCATCCATCATAAAAAGTGCTCCACACAGCTCTGGGGGTTGAATAAAGGTCTTCTGAAGTGAAGCGATGCGTTTGTGTAAGAAAAATATCCATATTTACAACTTTATATACTGTAATCTCTAGCTTTCGCTAACTGTTGTACGTGCGATCACAAGAGAGTGGATCCCCATTCACCGCCATTATAAAGCTTGGAAGAGCCAGGACATTTTTAATATAACTCTGATTGGATTCATCTGAAAGAAGAAAGTCATATACACCTAGGATGGCTTGAGGGTGAGTAAATAATGTGGTAATTTTTCATTTTTGGGTGAACTATCCCTTTAAAGGTCATAAACTGAGAAATCAAAATTCCCTTGATCTTTTGACATATAAAAGGTCATTGTACTATAAACATCCTGTAAGTTTCAGAACTTTCTCTTTAGTCTAAAAACAGCTTATATTGAAGCCAGTCTGCTTGTGGAATGTGCCGCTCTATGACGTAATAGTGTGGCTAAACTCCACCTCCGCAGAAGATGATCAACGCCTGCTTCTACATCACTTCCTGTTTAGCTCCGCCCACCGATTCTACATCGCTGTCTGTTTAGCTCCGCCCAACGATTCGCACATGTAGTGTAAATAACGACAGCAGCTAACGCAAATCTACACAGAAACCAAACGATAAAGATGCTCCGAAGAAAACAAGACGCTCTTCAATGCCAAGATGTGAAAAAACACAGTCTCTGCATCGCCTTCCTTCTGATCCCAACATTAGGAAAACGTGGATGAACTTTTAAGGAAGATCCAGACCGCGTCAGTAAGAACTTGGTCGTTTGTTCACTTCATTTTGCTGTGGATTCATTTTATAAACAAGGCACAATTCGACGACGGATTTTCAGAAAGATTAAAACTAAAAGACGATGCTGTGCGTCTATATTGGATCTGACAATAATGTCGCACCACACGAGTGTGAAGAACTGCTTTTATTATGTGCTCACTATTGCTTTGTCTGTTATTACAGATCGTTTGATTTGAACTGAGTATTTATGCGTTTTAACCTAAATCACAACAGCGCTCATCTGTGAAGGATGTAGCTGTCAAACACACACAACTGTTAGCCAATCACAGCAGTGAACGTTTACTTCCGAGTCTACAATCCACCACACCTATTCAAACAGAGCGATCAGATGAGAGAGGGTCAAAACAGGACAGAAAATAGCCTATTACTTTTGAATTATGAAGTAAAAATCTTGATGACATTATAAGTGGACCTCAAAGAACAGTACAAAATAATAAAAAAGACAGTTCATGATCCCTTTAATCTAATATCAACCCAAGTGAATTTTATTACAAACAAAAAATAACTTGAGATGCCGTACCAGCGGTGACGCCGTTCTGCAGAGAGCCCTCGTAGAAGATATTTGAAGGGAAAGCGCTGAGGGCCGGGTGCATGCGGTACTGCACCTGCAGACGGATGGGTCTGATGCCCAGGACCACCAGCCTCTCAAACAGAGACTGAGACAGACCTGCTTTAGCCGCCTTCTTGCACATGACCACAGGACCCAGCTGACAGTGGTCACCCACCAGAATCAGCTATCAGAGGGAGAAGACAGTACAGTTACTAAACAGAAAATTTAGTTACATGGAAGAATATACACACAAATTTAAATACCGTATTTTCTGGAACACAAGTCACTTTTTTTATCATTTGAAATGTGCTGCGACTTGTATTCCAAAATATTCCAAAGCGAATTTCAAATTGAAATTAACTTAATATTTACAGAATCATTTATTTTCCTCCTTTCGTTCACTTTTACTCTCTAAAGGAAAACTTGAAATCGCATCATATGACCCCTTTAATTTAAAGTGGTAAAGTAGAAAAATACTGTAGTTTAGATATATTTTTACTTGTTAAAAATAACAGAAATCATCAATGATCATTGTTTTTCAAACTTAGTAAATATCTGTCATAAATATAAGTCAATACAAGGTAAATATAGGAGTCAGTTGTTGGCAAATTAGGAATGACTGGTCTGCATTTTTACAACAATCTGGTCTGCATTTTGGTTTCTCTTAGGTTTCAGTTTTTATCTCTTCTCACATTCAACTTTTTATACTTATTTTTTTCATTCTTGCTCTGGATAGCATTAAAAGCAATGTTAGATACTATTATAGTTTTTATTAATATTTAGATTTTTTTTTTTACATTTTGTGTTTCAGATTTAATTGCAGTTAAAAATGTATTAATTTTGTTTTGTCTTTTTTTTTAATGTTAATATCTTATTTCAGGTAAATTCACCTGATTAAATGTGAAGGATTCTTTGTGAAGTGAGTGAAACTAAAACACATTTGGTTTTATTTACCAGTATTTTGCATTATTTCTGAATGTAATAATAAAATGCGACTTGTCTGTTTCTTCTCTCAACAATGCAATTTTGACCGGGTGTGACTTATATTCAGGTGCAACTTGTTTTCCAGAAAACACAGTATATTTAAATTATGCAAGGTCTGTGTGCTAACATACACAATGTGCAAATTGGTTACAGATTAATAAACATCAGATGAAGGAGAGTGTGTCCTGTCACATACCTGTTTGGCCCCGAGCACCACTGGCACCATGCACTCGGGCTCCGTGGCCTGTGTGCTCTCATCAATAAGGATGGAGCGAAACTGCATTTTAGCCAGGCGAGGGTCACCCGCACCCACGCATGTGCAGCAGATCACATCTGCATTCTGAGAGGCAGAGAACATGAGATGTTTTTTTTTTTTTTTTTAATAGAAAAACGTACCACACAAAAACGCCCGATTTCCTGTGCCAAAGAAAACGGCTTAAGCATTATTGTGCTCCACCACCTGCAGCGTAAATAAACACACTGAAAACTCAACTTC
Organism: Sinocyclocheilus grahami; assembly: GCF_001515645.1. Classification (NCBI taxonomy): domain Eukaryota; kingdom Metazoa; phylum Chordata; class Actinopteri; order Cypriniformes; family Cyprinidae; genus Sinocyclocheilus; species Sinocyclocheilus grahami. The sequence goes on along the minus strand of NW_015505395.1, from coordinate 1,524,796 downwards.
AGACTCTAGAAAAGTTTCATTTGGGTGTGTAATATTCCAGCATTTAGTGTCTATCGTGAAGTCAGACAGGTACCATGAGCAGCTCTCTCTCAGCGGTTCGTTTGAGAGCTCGGTAACGTTTCTCATCAGAAGACGACAGCTCGCCAGTTTCGTCCTTCAGCTGCTGCAGTTTCTGCAACTCTGGCATGCTGCAAAAAGGACAGACACACATCAGTCCTCATAAGATCTCTGCCCCACTGCCAAGCATTCAAATCAAAGCATTCATTGCACAAACACATAGAGATCAAATAGTGCATTTTTAAGTAACGCATTAAGAACTGAAATGTCCGTACCTGTCCATGTTGCGGATCTGATTGTGCAGAGCCAAGAAAGACACAGGTGAATCTATGGCCTCACGACTCTTAGCGCACAGACGAACCACCTTCAGCCCCGTCTGATGGATCTTCTCTGTCAGCTGATCCACTGCGATGTTACTCGGAGCACAAACCAGCACCGGACTAAACCATCAGATGGACACAAAAACTCAGTTATTATTCGGCCCTATTTTCCCCAAATTTCCTTTTTCTGTTTACAATTTTCTAGATTCTTTTATTTCCTTTCTAATTTTTCGGCATAAAACGGATTCTGGATCCGTTTTAAAAGTAAAATTAAATTTTGTAAATCAAAAAGCATACATAATTACTGAAATCGTGAAATGTATACAATTTTACAGCAATTTATTAAAAGTTTAATAAAAATTTAATTTTTTGGCCTTACGAAATCAGTTTTATTTTTCTCCAAATTCAGTTTTATTTTAACAAATAAAATGTTTACAATAAAAAAAATGTTGTGCATTTGTTTTTATTTATGATTTAATTCAGATTTATTATCAAAAACATTGGTAATCAAACAAAGGCATAAAACCTAACCTTATAACATCTAAGCAAATAAAAATTAAAACATGGAAGATAGACTGTAAAAAATAAAGTATTACATTTATTATTATTACTCTTTGAAAGGTATTCTACTGTACAATAATAATATATGTCAATTTCTTCAACCTAATTTTTACCATAAACATCACTTCATATTTAAATAGTCTTTTTATGATTTAATATTTCACAGACAAATTTTATTTGAAGTGTACAGCTCTACTTTCGATTTATTCAATTAAAATATGCCAAATTCCCAGACATTTTTCGTTATTCCTAAATTCCATGTTTATGACTGGATTATGCTATTCCATCTGCGTTTTCCACAATGTGGAAATCATAGGACCCTAATATTACAAATATCAGATATTTATAAAATTATATGAGATTAAATAGTCAATATAGTATCCTTTTAACTAAATGAATGAACTCCATTTCCAGTTGAAATAGTATAATGCATGGTAAATTCAGTGAGGTGTTCAGCCTAACAAAGTCATGAACGTGTCTCACCCATTGCCCTGTCTGGCCAGATGGTAGACGATGGTGGCAGAGGTGACAGTCTTTCCGGTTCCTGGAGGCCCCTGGATCAGACTGAGAGGTCGCTGCAGCACCGTCTTCACAGCATAAACCTACATCATGCCAAAACAACTTGAGTTTCAGAAACTTGAAGACGAAGGGCTGAATCAGAGGACGGGGGCTTCAGACAGCTCTGTACCTGCGAGTGGTTGAGGTCTGGCAGGCCCTGTGCAGTGAAGCGTTTGGGCAGCTGGCATTTGATGATAACGTCCTCCACCTCATGACCCAGCAGCTTGTGGTAGATGTAGCCGGACACAGAGGTCTCATCCACGGCAAACGTCTTCAAGGCGCTCTGCATTCTACATAAGACAAACAAAAACAGGTTCACAGATCATTAGACTATTTTAAGTAATAATTAATCAGAAAATTATAATTGCAACACAAAGGTGTTTTTTTTTTCCATACAATTACAAATAATCAGGACTGGAGCTTTTAAACTTAAAATGTTGTCTAAAAAAATGTAAAAACGCAAAAGACCAATAGAAGTATCACAGGAGGATTCTGCATGATATGCCCTGAGAAGTCTTATGATAGCTTTATGTGAAAAATTTAAGTAGTTTATTATGCAATCATTGATGATCTAGTAAAATCGTTTTGGACTCAGAAAGCTCCAGTCTCCATTGATTGTAATTGCATCGCTAATTATTATAAATAATACTAAACTAAAACAATTCAAAAAAAAATTCTGTTACTTGAAATAAAGTGTTAACTGAAATAAAATATTTGTAAAAATGTATTTATTTCAGCTAGTTGCTAAGTAGGGCTGGGTATTGTTCAAACATTTTCGATATCGATACCTTGAATTCGATACCGGTTCCTGAACAATACTTTTTCGAATACTAATTTATGAAATCTATTTTAACAAAATCTCATTATCTAAAAAATATATTGTTTTTATTTTTCAGCTTGTTGATGTTTATACAGACTCAAAGACTCATCTCCTGAGCCACTGCACAAAGGATTCAAATGTAACCAACACAATAAATCAGTGCAAATAGTTTTAATAAAGATGAAATAGTCTTCAGTTTACACATCTGTGATAGGTGCATTTACACTAGTACGTGTTCGTTTTAAAACGCATAGCTCAGACAGAATCATCATTTCTATTTATTTTCCACTGATTTACTGATGAGCATTAGCAGCTTCCAGCGTTGTTTGTCTGTGTTCTCTTCCACGATCGCTGTTCTGAGTCATATTTCAGCAACATTACATAGCCAAAACACACATTAGATGGCAATCAGAAGTTATTAAAACACTCAATGGTGGTTTAAAGTGAGTTTTGAGTAAAAGTGGAATATAAATCCTTATTTATTGTCTTATATAGCATGTGTGCATGAATGGTCACGTAATACGCACTTTCGGTCATGTAGTATGAACGGACTTCAGCATATGATCGGAGCTCCACGCAGCTCCCGCACTACTCTCCATTGGAAATGAATGACTTCCGGGTCTGTCGTTTGTCGGAGACGGTGGAAAGCCAGCTTGAAACGCAGTGGAAACGCCAGTATGACGAGGATCGTTTTCATTTTAAAACAAAAACGTACTAGTGTAAATATAGCCTTACATCTAAGGGGGCTGGGACGAATTCACACTACAGCCTCACGTGTGAGAGTATCTCTGAGAGTGTAACCGGTGTTAACTACAGTAGTAGGTGTGTTCGACTTGACGCGGACCGACTGTGCAGACCGATCGGTGTATTACAGTACCACGAGAGCTATAGAGAGCAGACTGCTCCGTACGCGTTCGAATCGCTCTTGCGGATGTTAAACACTGATCGATCTGCGCCACGCCGCGCCACTTTTAGTTGAACACTAGTGCTGCAGGCTTATTGGCTCACTGACGTTGATGAGATGAGAAATTTGGTACTGAACGATGAGAATTTTTTCGATACTCGATGGTATCGCGGCAATTCGGTTGGTGCCTAAAAAGTACCGAACTGGATACTCAGCCCTTATTGCCAAGGCAACAAATTAATACTTTTTATTTCCTTTATCTTGATGTACTAAATAACTAAAAATAAAATAAATAATAATAAAAAAAAAAACACATGGACATGTAAATAAAAATAATACAAAATTACAAAAACACAAAAAACAACTAATTTTTTTAAATAAATAATACACCTAAAATGGAAAATATATAAATAAATATTAATTTAAAATATTCATAAAACAAAAAGTATCAACACTGTGGCATGGATAAAACCAGTATATTCGTCATAATTTTATTCAGTCCACAAAAGAAAAAAAAAAAGTTTGGATTAACATGAAGGCAAGTAAATAAAACCAATTTTCATTTTTTGGATGAATAAAATATAAATAAAATATTTTAAAATAAATTTTATTTCAGCTAGTTGACAAGGCAACATTTCTCATTTTTATTTAGTTTAACTTGATGTACTGAAATTTCTAAAACTCAAAAATGAATAAAAACTACAAAGATATATACAAAAAAAATTATAAAAATTACAAAAATACACAATAAATTTACTAAAACTTTAAAATGTATATGTAAAATATACAAATAAATACTATTTTAGAATGTTAATAAAAAGGAAAGTAGTATCTCAATACTAAAAGACTCTTGCATGGACAACATCAGTACATTCTTTATAAAATTTTCCTTTTGCATCCATGAAAGAAAATAAATAAATAAATAAATGAAACTAAATAAATTAAAGCAATTTAAAATTTTGGGCGAACTACTTTTTGGGTGAATTATCCTGTATAAATGTAGCAAAGCAAATGGAAACAGTTTAATGGACTAGTAAAAGTGTAAAAGTGACAGCAGGACTAACCGGTCAAAAGATGTCGACTTCCAGACAAAGTCCACCTGAAAGTTATGTGGCACCTCCACAGGAGCACCAGCACTGCTGCGCAGCTCGATGGCAATTTCATCTCCATAATCTAAGAGGATCTCAGTTAAGGAATAAACCGTATAATACAGCGTCCTGTAAGATACTTACATACTCGCACATCAAAACAGCACAGTAAGAACAGGGAACTGACATTCTGCTGATATAAAGAGTGCTTGCAAAACTCACGGTCACGATGCAAGTCTGTTGTATGGAGTTTTGGTATGCAGAGGTTGCAATTATGTTGCTATGCAGTTGCTAGGGTGTTCTGGGTGTTTGCTTATCAAATCATAAATCCTACGTTTGAGCAATGCATGCTTAAGCACATTATCAAGAGAGAATAATTGTGTGACAACAGCGAGTTTGATCAGTGTTGAAAGGATACTGTCTGGGACTTTGATGACGTGTCCGATTCCTTTCCACAGCGGAGCCATGTCTCCTTTATAGCGCAGACAGATCTCGTCTCCTTGCATCAGTCGCATGTCTGATAAACATCACCCACACCGAGAAAACAATGTCAGATAGAACACATCCTGTGGATTTATGTTTGAATAACACTAATTGAGCTATATATCCATCACATACACAGTACAGCACCACAAACACACATGCGCGCACACACACACTCGCGCGCGCACACTCAGGTCCGTGCACACATCGATGAGGGATGCATGGGACACGGTGTTAGGGATGGGATGGATATGAACCACTGGTAGACACAGAAGATGTTGAAAGTAAATATTACCACCTGAATCCGTCTTGGGCAGAGTGAAATAAGCTATCCGCTTTTTATTCAGTCCCAAATCCCACCTCACTGTAATATTGTCTTGAGTCTGAAGTAAAAAGACAGGAGACAAGCAAGCAGAATAAATATTAAATGTTTTAACATTCGCAGTCTGACACATATTAAATCTGATTCTGTATTTGGACTTTGCAATTATAAACAACCTCTCTAAGAGAAAAGAATCTCAGGTACAAGAAAAGATCAACACAAACACATGTGAACGCCCATCTAATTAAATTGATTAAATAGAATTTAAAATTATACTAAAACAATGTGGCTGCACAATTAATGGAAATAAAAATGGAATCACAATATAATTTATAAATATACTTTTAGACACACAAGATATCCCATATGAAAACTATATCACAGTTCAATTTGCAATCACAATATCTGATAAATTAATTGCACTATAATTAAGTCATGCAGCCCTATAATGAACTTTAAAATGAAAAAATCTTTTTTTGCTGGCAAAAAAGTGCAACAGTCATATTCCAGAAATAAAACTCCCATCCATTTTCTCAACTTTGAGATTTTTTGCAATAATATGCAATAATGTATAATGTTTTTAGACAAGACCTATGAACTGAAATGTAAAGTGATAATACTTGCTTCTGTACTAGCTAGAAGTCAGTGTGATTTGAGCTTTATATTTATGAAATCATGTTTAATTGTCAAATTCCTGGCGAAAATCCTTACCAGATAATCACTATCAGGGCTGCTACCATAGAAACATAAATCTGTTCTAACAGTGACCACACAATCCCATGAAGCATTGTGAATAACTGAATCAGTGTCCTTACAATCTTAAACGATTTATACCATTGTATATATTTGAATAGTTTGTAATAAACCTTCAATACATCACATCATATACTTGGCAATAGTTCTATATTGCAGCACTATTATGGATTTCACAGTAGCTCATTTCCTCATAACAGATGTTACACCAGATGTAATTGGTTGCAGCTGATCTGAATCAAATGTTGAATGCTGAGATTTATTCCAGAGCTGGTTGGTCTGGTTCATGGCTGAACTATTTATTGAATTTGCCTATGAAGAAACTGAATGGGAAAAGTACTTTCACTTTTGAAAAAGTGGGTGGCCACTGTTGCAGTCCATAGTTCAAGTAGGAAGATAACCAAAAAAAAAATATTACTAACAGTCTTCATCAGCATATCAGTACTAACGCATCATTTTTCACTAGTTTAACCATGGGAAGTGCTGAAGAGCAAAAAGGTTTTCATACTTGGGACTCTTTGAGTTTCTTGTCATAGTCGGCCTCTAGTTTGACCAGCGGCCCAAAGATGTTCTGGTACTGATAGGCATCTTCGTAGCGTAGCAGAACATGCTGAGGTTCCTCATCCACTCCAGGTTTCTCCAAATCTTCCAGGGTCGCTGTTGGGTTTTCCTGCAAGCACAATAGAACGTAGAGTCATACAACAATAGGATGCTCAAAACTGCGTTTGTATTCATATGAAAGATGTACATCACGGTACCTTCCAGAGCTCCTCGAGTTTATTGATCTGCTGTGCCGTGATCTGACGGGCCCTCAGTTGCTCCTGCTCGGACGGGATCTTCACGAGCCAGGACAGGAAGCAGCGGTCCTGGATGAGGGGCTGCCACTGAGAGCTGTCCCAATTAATGTCCTTCAGACTGCTCTGACTGGCACATGGCTGCCTAAACACACAAACACACACCCATGAGACGGAGGGAGTGCACATGCTTGATAAGCGATGGTTGACAGCTTCTGATAAAAAAAATTGACTGTTGTGCCTTCACTGCTTGATTAAATGTACACAAAACATTTAAAATAAAATATTACAAAAACATTTTTAAAAATCATTGTCTCCTGGAAAAATGGAGGAAATGGGTTGAATTTGTATCATGTAAATATGTATGTAAATAGAAGGAGATTAATATATAAAATAATGGCTTTTAATGACTTGAAATTGAATGGAATTTATAGAGTTATAATAGAAATAATAGAGTTTAATTAGGCCACAAGTTCTCTCCCTGGATGTACATAGATCCTACTTCTACCTTTATTTTCATTTAATTTAATTTATTTAATATTTTAAAAAATTTTGTAAAAGAAAAAAAAAACACATTTAACATTTAAATTGCAAAATATACTTTATGATTGCATTGAGTACTATATGTAAATTTAAATATGGTATATGTTTGTACATCCATGAATGCTCAAATTAAACAAATTAAAACTCATCCAGTCAACATGAGGGGCAATCTCAGGAGAAAAAAAATGGAAAAGAATTTTGTGCATTGTTTTTATTTATGTATTTATTAATACAAACTATTTATCGAAATTATATAAGAATATTTAATACATTTTAGGAAAATAAAATATTTTTAAAATGATAAAAAACATTCATTTATAAACATGCTATTATAAACACATTAAAAGCAATTATTCTAGCACACGAGGCACATCAAATACAAACCTAGTTTCTTCTTACCTTCACGCCCAGTCTCATTACGTAAAAATGAAAATACGGGTAACATTAGGGACTTTCCCATTTCACATTTTCAGTAAGCATGTACCATCACACATGCAATAGCTCAATATTAAGTTTAAAAGCCTTAAAGTAACCTGGTAAATACAGATTGTGTCATATACAAGCCATAAAGAGGAAATCTAGCTGGTACAAAGAGCCATTTTTATTGTTATTATTTAAACCAATGACTAAATCTCCCTTTATTTACTGATGCCTAAAAGACATCGATTTAGATTTGGGTCAGCCTAATCAAAATCAACTTTTTCCATCATTACAGAATTTGAGTTTGTGAATCAGAATGAAATGGTTTGCAAATGAGATGATGAATTTGACCTGCAGAGAAGCACCACAACAGAGTCGGCTTTAGCCGGGATGAAGCCGAGTAGGAAGACATTACGGCAGCCGCAGTTATAGCACTCCAGAACCGTCTCTCCCAGCGGTCCGTCCTTATGCAGCGTCACCTCCTTACATTTGGCCCTCACCAAGTGGTTCACAATATGACTGAGAGAACAAACGTGACGAAAATCATCAGCTTTTACGTCTTAACAACACAGTAGTTTGAATTTATCAACACAAACTTGGTGGACTCACCTGCCAGAGGTGTTACCGCGGCCGTTGCAGAACCATTTCTTGCTGGTGTTGCAATAGACCACACATGCTGGATCATGGATACCACAGTAGCTGCAAACAAATGAAACAAAACCAGCCCACAGAATGATCCCTGAAGCATTCTAATAGTCACACTGCTTGTGCCACTCAAAAGTTTAGAGTCTGTATGATTTATCAAAGTTTCCTAGTCTCTTCTGCTCACCAAGGCTGAATTTATTTGATTACAAATACAGTAAATACGGTCATACTGTGAAATATTATTACAATTTCTAATAACTGCTTTTTATGTGAATACATTTTTAAATGTAATTTATTTCTGTGATGCGCAGCTGTATTTTCAGCATCATTCCTCCAGTCTTCAGTGTCACATGATCTTCAGAAATCAGTATAATATGCTGATCTGCTGCTCAAGAAACATTTCTGATTATTATCAATGTTGAAGACAGTTGTGTTGCTTCACAGTTTGGTGGAAATTGTTATTTTTTAGGATTCTTTTATGAATACAAAGTTCAAAATATTTGATTATAACCGGACATCAAAAATAAACATATTTAAACTTAATATTTTTATATATTTGAAACAGAAATCTTTTATCAAATTATTTAAAGTCTGTAATGTCACTTTTTATCAATTTAACGCATCCTCAGTGAAAAAATATATAAATTTCTTAAAAATAAAAATCTTACTGACTCAAACATTTGACAGGTAGTGAAGGCACATACAATGTGTGTACATTTAAAAAAAAAAAAAAAAAGGTTAAAATGATAAAGATAATAAAAAATTAAAATGGCGGAAAAACTGGTGACAATAATGGCAATGACAAGTCTGAAAATATACACTTTTTTTCATATAAATTATAACCTAAAATCTGGCTGATAAATAACTACTTCAAAAACAAAAGACCTACATCAAGCATAATGTACAATCAGAGGGGTGATGCATCATCTTTTGTATAAATAAGTTGCCTGGGAAAACTGTCAATTATACAGCACAGTGTCATTACACAAAGAATACTGCGAGTGAGCAATCAGAGGCAAGTATTTCAGAGAACTGTGCATTATTGTATAGCTCTCACAGCTACAGACACATGATTATGGCGTATGAGATCAGGGCAGTTGTGTCATCAGTACCTGCAGGCGTGCACCGGCAGGTCTTTAGTGTAGTACGTATCTTCCTCATCCTCCTCAAAGTTCAGCTCGGCCAGAAGTTGGCTGGTCTTCACCACTGCATCCTCTCCGTTGGGCAGAACGCCATCAGGCCCGTTCACCTGAACACAAAACATTTCACCTTACAAACAAATCTCAAATTGTACAATCCAGTGCACATTTCACCCTCAAATCACACACATCTGCAACGTGCACCAGCAGAAACACAGCTAAATCAAGTACAAATGCGCACCTGGTTTACCGAGACTTACTCTCCAGAGTCTGCAGCATATACTTAACAAAAGTCTGAAAACACAATTTTGAAAGCTGCAGCTCATGCACAAAAACAGATAAAACACACCTTATTATTAAAGCAAACATAACAATTTAATAATATAATTTACATTTAAATCACACCTCCAGGTTACAACTACCATACGAAAGCAACCCCTCTAATCAAACATGCTTTTATAAAACAGGTGTAGTTCACAAAAGTCCTTCTGAACCGCATAAATGTGAGATAACCTACTGACATAAACAATATACCACGTGTGTCAAAGATCAAAGATGCAGCATGCTATTATAACACCAAAATAGTTAATAAACATCTCAAACACCTCGGCATCACATCATTATTATAACATCAATATACACTTAGGCCTGTCACGATAACTTTTGGTTGTGCGATATATTGCCCCATAAATAATTGCGATAAGCGATATTATTATCATTTTAAAGACCATTTTATGCCACTGAATATATAATCATAATGTAACAGCATAATAACGCAAGAAGGCCAACACACTTCCAAATGACAACAAACTTTTAATTTTTAAGAATATTTAGATCATGGAAATTAAGTATCAAAATATTAGATACCTTAAAAAACTTGAATAAATAGTAAATAAACATTTTCTAACAAAAAGTGCAAAGTAACAAGTACGAAAAAAAGAAAAATGCACTTGTATGGAGATTTTTCCATCTGCAGATTTTCCCCTGACCTTCTTTTCTCTGTAAGTAAAAGGTGCACACTATTGCTGAAAAACACAATCACTACTTAAAGCAGTCAGATGTACACGTGCACAAAGGCACAGATCCCTAAACAAGATCATATCTGCAGATGAAACTTTTTTGTAGAAGCATTTTAAAAATTTGAACTCATGACTACACCACGTTATGCACGAGAAGCTGCAAAAGACACAGGCGCAAGTGGAATGTAAAAAACACGACATTCATTTTTAAGTAAATATAATGGGCGATATATTGCGTCACCAAAAATGATTGAGGTCATGTACATATATTGCGCGATAAGTCGATATATTGATTATTGCGACAGGCCTATACACACTGCCATTCAAAAGTTCGGGATCAGTAAGATTTGTAATGTTTTTTTAAAAAGAAGTCTCTTCTGCTCATCAAGGATGCATTTATTTGATCCAAAATACAGAAAAAACAGTAATATTGTGAAATATTATTGCAACATTTTAAATAAATGCTGTTCTTTTTAACTTTCTTCATCAAAGAATCCTGAAAAAAGTATCACAGGTTCCAAAAAAACATTATGCAGCAAAACGGTTTCCAGCATTGATAATAAATCAGCATATTAGAATGATTTCTGAAGATCATGTGACACTGAAGACTGGAGTAATGATGCTGAAAATACAGCTGCACATCACAGAAATAAATTATACTTTAAAGTATATTAAAATAGAAAACCCTTATTTTAAACTGCAATAATATTGCACAATATTACAGCTTTTTCTGTATTTCTGATCAAATAAATGCAGCCTCGGTGAGCAAAACAGACTTCTTTAAAAAACATTAAAAATCTTTCTGATCCCAAACTTTTGAACGGCAGAGTAAATGTGAGATAAACAGACATAAACAATACACCACGTGTGTCAAAGACCAAATAAGACGCATGTTATTATAACACCAAAATAGTTGAGAATAAGTAACACCCCATCTCTGAGAATAAGCTGCTGTTTAATATTTTAAGTAAATTAGTTTAACACCAACGTTAGTCCCTCTGAAAGAACGCAAACACACCTGAGATTTGCAGCTAATTAACCAAAACAAACAACAACACAAGAGCTACTTTATTTAGTTTCATTTATTAGCAAACTAACTTTGTTAAAACACTAATGTAGTTCATAAAAGTCCCTCTGACAACTCTCTCTCTCTCTCTCTCTCTCTCACTCTCTCTCTCTCTCTCTCT
>NW_015505395.1:1500322-1512874 GCF_001515645.1 Sinocyclocheilus grahami | reverse complement strand
TCTCTCTCTCGCTCTCCCTCTCTCTCTCTCACTCTCTCTCTCTCCCTCTCACTCTGTCTCTCTCTCTCACACTCTCTCTCTCTCTCACAGGCGGCCTGCTCTCTCGTTGCTAACGCTACCGCGCGGCTAACGCCTGCTAGCACACAAACGCGCTCCGGGCCGCCTGACAGAACGCTTGATTGTGTGTTTTGTGTGTTTATACCTGGTTGTCGAGTTGGCTCTGGGTCTGGCCCTGAGTTTGGGTCTGGCTGGGCAGCGTGAAGTCGGTGAACTCGAACTCGGAGCCCTGCGTGTCGGCCCCGAGCAGCTCCGCTTCCTCCGTGTCCAGGAAGGTGAGCGTCTGCGAGCTCGGCCCGTACGCCTCCACACTCATCTTTCCTCTGGCTGTACTGGCCGCCTTTTCGCAGAAAACACCGAATAATCCCTCAGCGATGCGGGGGAATGACCGACCGAGGCGCGTCGGGCGACGTTTGTTTTGGTTCGAAGTGAAGCGAAGTGAAGCGGCGCTCGTGCAGAAATGAAAGCAAGCGATTCCGGAGAAGATTCGACTCCCACTCAAGTGACGTCACGGGCGAGCGCAACCGACGTAGAGCGCACAGAAGCGCTGACGTCTACACACACTTGCTGCTTTGCAGGAAAAGGGCTGTTTTGTTTTGTAAACAAATTGCTTACATTTTTATTTAATAATAAAATAAAAGAAGTTCATTTAAAAATGATTCATCATTATTACCCCTGCAACAAATATTTAAGTAAATTTAAATATTATTAAATATTAAAAGTAAATAAATCTCTTTCACATTTATTCTATTTCTGTCCTTATACTAAACAATTCTGGCTTCAAATTTCAGCATCTTTACTTCTTGTATTCTTTCGGCTATGTAACATTTTAACATTTAACATTTTCATTCTGTTGTTTCTGACAATAGGGAGCAAGAGGATGCCCTGGACTGTATTTGTATGACGGGAAAATTTCACATTCACAAAGCAAGATGCCTTCATTTGAAACTATATTCACTTCTGATTTACTTTTGTTGTTTTACTCATCACTTCAAAAAAATCTCCTCTAATAAAAAAGCCTTAAAAACATCCAATCTTATAAAAAAAAATTCATAAATAACTTTTATGATTGTAAAATAATTGTATATTTGTTTACCTTTTAATTGTTTTTGTAATTGCTTACAGACCATCATAGAGCTTCTATTAATGTGTTGTTTCTGACAATAGGGAGCAAGAGGATGCCCTGGACTGTATTTGTATGACGGGAAAATTTCACATTCACAAAGCAAGATGCCTTCATTTGAAACTATATTCACTTCTGATTTACTTTTGTTGTTTTACTCATCACTTCAAAAAAATCTCCTCTAATAAAAAAGCCTTAAAAACATCCAATCTTATAAAAAAAAATTCATAAATAACTTTTATGATTGTAAAATAATTGTATATTTGTTTACCTTTTAATTGTTTTTGTAATTGCTTACAGACCATCATAGAGCTTCTATTAATGAGAATTCTTTACAAATGGAGGCTTAGCTCTTATGAAATATTATATACATTTTATGAAAAATATTTGGCCCAAATAAGCCGGCTTTGGTTTGGCAAAATTCAAAATACAGACAATATAATACACTATGTAAATGTGTAGTGTGCTAAAGTGACAAGAACAAAACTGTTGTATAATTTTAAAACATAAAACTTTTCACTAGTGATCGCATACTTTCTGTGTATTAAAATGAACTGTAAATTATTATACATTGGCAAATGGAAATTATTATACATTTAAGATTATTCATTCTAAATTATTATATTTTTATTACATACACTCTGGCGTTTAAAAGTTTGGGATCAGTAAGATTTTTATTACTTTTTAAAGAAGTCTCTTCTGCTCACCAAAGCTGCATTTATTTGATCAGAAATACAGAAAAAAATTTAATGTTGTGAAATATTATTACAATTTAAAATAACAGTGTTCTATTTTAATATACTTTAAAATATCATTTCTGTGATGTGCAGCTGTATTTTCAGCATCATTCCTCCAGTCTTCAGTGTCACATGATCTTCAGAATATGCTGATTTATTATCAGTGCTGGAAAGTTTTTGCTGCTTAATATATATATATATTTATTTTTGGAACCTGTGATACTTTTTTCAGGATTCTTTGATGAATAAAACGTTAGAAAGAACAGCATTTATTCGAAATAGAAACCTTTTGTAACAATATAAGTCTTGACTGTCACTTTTTATCAATCTTACACATCCTTACTGAATAGAAGTATTAATTTCTTTAAAAAAAACTAAAATTACTGACCCCAAACTTTTGCACTGCAGTGTATATAAATGTATAATATAAATATAAATGTATCTTATAAATGTAAGATTTTGGAATAAAAAACAACTATTAAAAATAAGGCAGAAATCTTTTATTGAGAGCTACAGTTTGTAAAAAAAAGTTGTGGCAAATAAGAAAACGCAACATAAAGAGTGTCCACGTGAATGTGGGAATAATAAGGCATACATAATAATCACCTCTGTAATAGATGTCAGAACATTTAATACAATAAAATGGGTCAATTGAAAAATAAATGCTGAAAATGAGTGTTTTTAGGCATCATCAGTTTGGTCCACTGGGTTTGTGTTCGATAAGATTCCAGTAAAAACCTTAGAAAACGAGCTAAAGAAAAGTCATACGCAATTCAAATTACATTTTATAATATCAATTAATGGACTGAGAAATGATGGTGTAATATAAAATAATATGATATGCAGCATTTTGCAGAGTATGAAAGAAATGTAAGGAGAAAATCTTGAATAACGTCCGCTGAGAGAAGACAAACATCACCTTACAATCATCTCACGACTTCACATTTCATATAATTCACACACATAAAAACCAAACTGTCCAGGTCTCAACAGTGCTGATAGAATTCAACCTTACATTACTCAGAAGGCATCAGGTTCAGGTGTCTTTGTGTTTTATGTGGGACCCTGTACATAATGAGCTTGAAATGAGGAAAAACATATAAAGTCTGTGTATTCACATTGGCACGTTAATAACCAGACAGACATGGTTATTATCTCTTTTATCACTGTCCAGCAGGCAGACCATAGCTTTTATTTGCTCATAATTTGAGGTCTTCTCTACAAACCCACCCTTTAGACCTGCTCTTCACTCTGTGATCAAATAAACTGTAATAATGTTTATACTTCTGTCCAGTGTGTGTTCGGGGTACAACTGAAAACTGCAGATGATAGAGACGTGTTTGAAACAGTTTTATTGAACTATCATTGAAATACTATTATAGTTTTAATTAACATTTTTTATTAGTTTTGTGTAAATGTTTCCATTTTCATTTTTGCTAAAGTTTTTGTAATTTAGATGCTTTTTGTTATTATTATTTCTTAAATATTTTTAATATCCATAGTTTTCATTTTTGTATTTTCTGTTTTCATTTTAATTTTAGTTAACGTTTTAGTAATTTTTTTTATTTATATATAGATTTTATTCATATTTTAATATTAGTTGTAATTTAATTTAAATATTTTGTCCATTTTAATTTTATGTTTTAGTAATTTAGCCCATATGAGCCATTTTCATATATTTTAAAAAAATGTCTATATAGTTTTTAATATTTTGAATAAGTTTTTATTTTATTATTTTTTCCATTTGATTTAAATTTTAAAGTTGTAGTAATTTAGTTGTATTTTTGTAATTTTTTAAAAAATATGTCTATATAATTTTGATACTTTTTTATTAGTTTTAGTTTGTTATTTTAGTGCATTAATTTAACTAAATGAAAATTAATAATGTTGCCAGGCAACTAACTAGATGGATTTTTTTTCAGTTAACGTTTATTTCACTTCAAGTATCAAAATGTTTAATTGTTTTAAATTTTAATCTGATTAATTATAATAACCCTGGTTTAAATGGCTTAATATTTAATCCGGTTAACAATGATTTTAGAAATAAGACGGCAAGAGAAAACGCTAGTTCTGCCTTAACTGTTTAAAAAATATATATTTTTCGAAATATGGTTCAAAGATCTACATGTATACGTAGTGTTTTCACATCAGAACGGTATTTCTAAGTCTTTTTTATGCATAATACCAAATCTCTGCATGTTTCAAGTGTACCCCATTAAAGTGCTTTCTTGACTCTTTGAACGCAGTCGTAGGATTGAGTCTAGCACACAAGTTGCATCTCAAACCAGTTGATTGATCCTAGTATGTAGCACACAAGTTAAGACACGGATGTCTTCAAATGTGCATGAACTCTTGAGTCCAAGGCGACGCTACATAATTGTGTATGAGACTCGGTCTGTGCTCTCACTGGTCGTGCAGACAGTGTTTCTTTCCCTTGTTGTGCTCCATCAGTTCAAGCAGCTCCAGGATGACGGCCCTGAGGGCCTGAGCGAGCTGCTCCGCGCTGTAGGGCTTCCCAAGAGGAGGAACATGCACAAACGCAGACCTGCCCTCGCCCAGAAACAGAGACGTGTAGTAGGTGTAATCACACAGATACCTGTGGAAAGAGGACGGAGTGTTTGTCAAGAAATACACCAGTGCTCTGCACCCAAATAAACATTTCCTAGAAATGAACTCACCCTCAGGCCATCCAAGATTAGGATGAGTTTGCTTCTTCATCAGATTTGGAGAAATGTGTCACTGCATTACTGCTCTGCAGTGAATGGGTGCCGTCAGAATGCGAGTCCAAACAGCTGATAAAAACATCACAATAATCCACACCACTCCAGTCCACTAGTTAATGTCTTGAAAAGCAAAGAAACTGTGTGATTGCATGAAACAAATCCATCAAGGCATTTTTAACTTCAAGCCGTTGCTTCTGGCTAAAATATGAGTCCATAATCCATAATAACGCTTCCTCCAGTGAAAAAGCCCATCTCCTGTTGTCTCTCACATCAGAATCCACCCACATACTGTATTTGTTCAGAGCTGTTTTGGACTGTTGTAAACGCTGCTTGATCTGTGCAGATTTCTCTCCTGATTCACACCAGAACACTGACTCACTGGAGGAAGTGTTATTATGGACTCATATTTTAGTTAGTTTGAAGTTAAAAATGTCTTAATGCTGGATTAGTTTCAGCTTTTGTCTTCTCCAGATGTTAACTGATGGACTGGAGTGCTGTGGATTATTGTGATGTTTTTATCAGCTATTTGGACTCTCATTCTGACGGCACCCATTCACTGCTGAGCATCCATTGCTGAGACACTGATGCAATGCTACATTTCTCCAAATCTGATGAAGAAACAAACTCATCCTAATCTTGGATGGCCTGAGGGTGAGCACATTTTCATCAAATGTTCTATTAAGAGTCAATCAGCATTTTAAGACAGGCTGGATTCAGGATGCACAAGTTCTCAGACTCACTATCTTTAATTGGATTGCAACATTTAGGACTCATATAAACAGAACTTTTGATATTTAAAATCAGATTGGATTCATTCCGACTGTTTTAAGGTTGTTGGTTGGTTTTATTTAAATGTATTGCCATATCACTTTCACAGCTTATAACATGGCAGATACATATTTAACAAACAACTCAAATAAATATGAACATTTTATTAAACTCGACATACAAAAAAAAACATTTTTCTCTATAAAACTCTATAAAAGAATCTTTAAATGTACTTGTGATAAAATTTGTACAAGATAAGTCCTTCAAAGCTTGTCCAGAAAATCGTTGTCTCATGACATTAAAAATCATCAGACAGATCAAAACACGTTTTACAGACGAGTTAGTGCAACAAAATGGACATTTTGGTGGTTCACTGGCCTTCAATAAATCCTCATTAGCCAGTCTAAATCAACCTTTGGACTAAATGCAAACATCTGTTATGTGAAATTCATGGCAGTACCAAACAAAACACAACTTGCACTTTTTATGGTTCTTTCCTTATTTATTTAGCAGATTCTGCTAGGTGTATGTAAACGTATGACCATGAGTGTACGTTAAAGAGCTTTTCACTGCATGTAAGAGAAATGTCCATACCTGCCGGCGTCCTTTGATACAGACACAGAGATGCCGAGCCCAGAGGAGTTGAGTCTCTTACAGACCGTGTCCATGTCGATGACAGAATGAATGCAGTCCGGTCCTCCCTCCAAACAGCAGCGGGATTTTGGACAGAAACTGCAGTTGTCGAGACGCATGTAACCCTGATTATGCCCACACTGTTCAAGCGTTACTGTAGTGGCCATCCCGGACACTCCGACGTGGACCACTAACTTTGAAAAAGCAGGGGGAAATTTTTTTTTTTTTTTACAGTAATTTAAAAAAAATTATTGATGAAATGTACTCCTAAATTATAAAGATTAATCAGTTCTATTATATACACCGGCGGCCAAAAGTCTGGAATGATTAAGATTTTTAAATGTTTTTAATTAAGTCTTTTCTGCTCACCAAGAAAGAAGTAAAAGCATCTCGAGATTAAAGTCGTTAAATTTCGAGAAAAAACTCGTTAAATTTCGAGAAAAAAGTCGAGATAAAATGTTGAGATTAAACCCGTTGAATTTCGAGAATAAAGTCGTTAAATTTCGAGAAAAAAATTGTTAAATTGCGTGAAAAAAAGTCAAGATAAAATGAAAAAAGTCACAATTTAACAACTTTTTCTCATAATTTAATGAGTTTTTTCTCGAAACATAATGACTTTATTCTCAAAATTTTATGAGTTTAATCTCAACATTTTATCTCGACTTTTTTCTTCCAATTTAATGACTTTAATCTCAAAATGGTTTTATTATTATATTAGGGTTTGGCCCTAATCCTCTTCCATAAAAAGCATTAATATTGTGAAATATTATTATAAATAAAAAACACTCATTTGTTTGAATACATTTTTTTCCACAAAAGAATTTGTCAGCACAACTGTTTTCAGCATGGATAATAATCAGAAATGTTTCTCGAGCAGCAGATCAGCATATTATACTGATTTCTGAAGATCATGTGACACTGAAGACTGGAGGAATGATGCTGAAAATACAGCTGCGCATCACAGAAATACATTACAGTTTAACAGAGATTCACATAGAGAACAGCTGTTTTAAATTGTAATATTTCACAATATTACTCTTTTTACTGTATTTTTTAACATATAAATTCAATATCGGTGAGGAGAAGAGATTTTTCAAAAAATATGAAAACTTTTAATTATTCCAAACTTTTGGTCGCCAGTGTATGATATAACATATGATATTATAATACATCTTGATTAAGATAAATTATGTAATTTATCATTATTTCTAAACAAATAATGTGCAATAAATACAATTTATGGTTTTACTGTACGTGTACACAGACCAAGAATTATATAAATCATATTAAATAATACAATATTAATTGTATATATAGTAAATATAATATATATAAATATTGAACACCTATATTAGCACATTATTATTATTATTTCTACATAGCATACATGCACACACTAGTACAGAGCACAATAAATATAGCAAACAGAGAATAACTGATCATATATATATATATATATATATATAAATAACTTTACTTGTATAACACTCTGTAAACATTTAGCATCACTAACAAAACAACACAAGCATGATATGGTTATGCTACTTGAGGAAGGTGCTGTTTCCATAGAGACGGCAGAAGACTCTGGACCGCCTGATACTCCACAGGAACTTCAGCGACATGAAGGTTTATATCGTGACCCAAACCCAGTTTCTCCAGCTCCTGACAAGAGGACATGTTTATGTTAAAGTCATGCAGATGCATCTGAACAAAGCGCAAGTACAGCTCATAGTTGATCTGCTCTGCTTATTTCATACGGGTGTGAATATCATACCTGTACTGCCACCCAGCTGGCATTCACAGCATGTTCACCGAACGGCTCAAAACCTACAGGAACACAGAGAAACACAATCATATGGCAGATGTCTTATTACAGGGCGTTCCGAATACTTGATTCTGATTGGTCAAACATTTTAGATTATGACACTGAACTGAATAATTGATCTCGGGTAAGTATCTTGTATCACTCTTGCTTTCTTCTCGCATAAGATCATTTCAACTCAGATTAATATGTCATGTATTTATTGGTAAGTAGCCATAGGATAAATAAAGCGCAATAATTCAGCTAAAAACCCCTTCAGAGTGACTCGAGACCCCTCAGTTTCAGCCGACTGGACATTACCATCAACTTATCTCTTTTATAACGGACTGTTACACACAACATACCCTTTAAACTCAATAGGTTTTCAGGACGCTGAAGTCAGCAAAATCTAAACCCTGCAGTCCAGAGTCCAAGATCTGATCCTGCTTTAAACTGCATGTGATCAGTAACTTTTGCATTTGAGTTTCAGATGAGATGCTGCCATCAATAACCTGAACAGTACAAATACAGAACCCAGAGTCAAATTAAACTCTATTATTTAATATATATATATATATATATATATATATATAAAAGCTAAATGAGGGGGAAAAACATATATATATACCTGTATATTACATTATGGAAATGAAGGTACTGAATACATTTTCATATACTCCAAACAGGGTAATTATCATAAAACTAAAATTATTAAAAACATTTTTGTTAATTGAAATAGAGCTGAAATAAAATAAATATACTAAATGAAAATCAGAAACGATTCTGTGATAAGTAACTGAAACTGAAATGTATGTTAATATACTAAAATTACTTACTAAAAATAAATAAAAACTAAAACTAAATCCGAAAATAAAATAAACCAACAGCAAAAAACGAATAAGAATGAAAAAGGCACATAAAATGTACTAAGAAATGTACCTCAAAATATAAAATAAATGCTCATATCAAAATATAGCTTAAAAGATATAACAGTATATAAATAATGCTGACTCCAAAATTCTAAAAAGAATATAATGCTAAAACAAATTCAAACAAACAGTCAAAAAAAATATGCATGGCAGATGTCCCAAAAACCACAAACACTTAAAAAAATTAGGGATGCACGATATATCGGCCACCATATCGGTATCGGCCCATATCGGCTCATTTTTTCTGTTATCGGTATCACAAAATTTTCATATCGGTGCATCCCTAAAAAAAATTAATTATAGTGTTACCATAGTAAATGTAAAAGAATTCATAAAATACTAGAAAAGAAAAGAAAAAACATGAGCACAATACTACATATGCAGAAAAAGAAATACAATTAATAAAATTAATATAATAAAATAATAAAACACGACACGATGTTCAATTTTTTTTACCAACACCATGGTACTTCCCCATAGTTTTGGGTAGTGGTAAATAAATAAATATAAATAGGTGTTTTATGCATTTGAGTCTTGTATTTAGTGCCAATCGACTTTCAGTTTTAATGTTGATCATTTGCATGAAATCGATGATAACATCAGAAACCTCTTCAGACTGACACAAGCCTCACGCGAGCCATCAGAGTTTACCTGTCACGATAACCGTCTTCTTCTGCTCCATCGCCGAGAAATGAGAGAGTTTGGATCAAGAGCAGAACAGCGAGCATCAGACGAGAGCTTCACAAACAGACATAAACACAACACACCACGCTCATGCTCTTCTTCTTCTGTGTTTAACGGCGGTCGGCAAACAAGCTTTTGGTGCATATTCCGCCACCTACTGGAATGGAGTGTGAGACCTTTTTCACATTTCCGGGTTTCTCAGCAGCGGAAGTCGTCATAGTTGGGTTAACTTTTTTGTTTTTTTTATTATTGCAAAAAAACACATATACAGTAAGGCAGTGGTCCTGGAGGCACCCCAACACTGCACATTTTGCATGTCTCCTTTGTCTGACACACCCATTGCAGGTCTTGGAGTCTCTACTAATCAGCTGATGACCTGAATCGGGTGTGTTTGATTAGGGAGACATGCAAAATGTGCAGTGCTGGGGGGCCTCCAGGAATGTGGTTGGGAACCACTGCAGTAAGGCAATGCAAGATCGTAAGAAGATCCTCAAGAACAGAGCTAGTTGGGTTAACTTGAATAGCAGTGAATGGGAGAGTACCACAAATATATTTTTTTGCATTTCCATTGGCTCAAAAAGCAAAAGAAAAACTCTACGATAGTGTTTTCATGACTTTCAATATAAGGAAAAAAACTGAGAGCCATATTTACCATCCCTCCCATAGACGCTGCATTAGAAACACCCTCGCATCAGCGTTTTTGGAATTTGATGCAAAGGTGATATAATACAGAGAATAGTGTTATAAATGTACATACATTTAAAAAAAAAAATACAAATATGAAAAACTTTCGAGAATTTACGATGCTGATGACCATTAAACGCGTCACCAGTCTTGTGAAAAGGGTCCATTCAAAAAAAAGTACAAAATATTCTTCTACCTATGTTTTATTATATACATTTGTTATTTTCAGAAAATTAATACGAGCTTTATAACCTTTATGAGAACTGTTGAACACATTCTGTAATGTCATAGAATTAATGCAGATTCTTTCCCTTTCATATGTCCTACAGTTAATCAGCACATGCTCTACAGTTTCTGGAAGTCCACAATGATTACATTGACCAGATTCATGTCTTCCTATCATCTGGAGTGATTTATTAAGACTAGAGTGTCAATCGAGATATAACTGGACAATACAATGATTGATGAAATTCTGTCTACACTTATGCATTTAGAGCAAAAATGACTGAATATTGCATACATTTAAGAGTGTTATTAATGTCTATACTTTTATCAGATTTCCTGTTTGTTTTTCCTAAATGTTCCCAGATTTCCTAAAAATGTTTTTTTTAATGTTACCTTAAACACACTGTCTGTGTGTGTGTGTGTGTGTGTGTGTGTGTGTACATGTTTTTCAAAAATCTGAAACTAAATTCTCAATATTTTACCATTTCACTGTAAAAATTAGTTTTCATAGGAGTAGGTTTTACAAGAATATATATTTTTTCAGTTTTTAAACTGCTGTTACTTGACAATTCTTTAATTATTTGTGAAATTCACTACATTTACATTTACTCATTTAGCAGACGCTTTTATCCAAAGCAGCTTACAAATGAGGACAAAAACTAGTCAAAAACTAACAAAAGGGCAATAATATGTAAGTGCTGTGACAGGTCTCGGTGCGTCTAACGCAGTACACATAGCAAGGTTTTTTTTTTTTATAAATAAAAAGAAAAACAAGTAGATAGAATAGAAAAAGAATAGGGAACGCTAGTGTTAGAGGGTCATTTTTAATAATAAATAAAAAGAAAACAAGAAGATAGAATAGAAAATGAATAGAGAATGCTAGTGTCAGAGGCTATCTATTTATACTATAAGTAGTAGTAAGAATTTAAATAGAATAGAGAGTGCAAGTGTTAGGGTCAAGTTTTTTATTTTATTTATAGAATTAGAATAGAGAGTGCTAGAGTTAGAGGGTCAAATGAAGATGGAAGAGATGTGTTTTTAGCAGTTTCTTGAAGATGGCTAAGGACTTGACCTTAGGCCTCACCTTGGCTGCTCGGATTGAGTTGGGCAGGTCACTCAGGGAATTAACAGGGAACAGTTAATGTAAAAATTAGTGAAAGTGATTTTGTGCTTCTTTGGCACAAAATATAAAACATAATTCTGAAGAAGTGAATTTAGGTAAATGGGTGCAGAGCCAGTGGTGGTTTTGTAGGCAAGCATCAATGCCTTGAATTTTATGCGAGCAGCTACTGGTAGCCAGTGCAAATTGATGAACAGAGGTGTGACATGCGTTCTTTTTGGCTCGTTAAAGACTACTCTTGCTGCCACATTCTGGATTAGTTGTAGAGGTTTGATAGAATTGGCTGGAAGAGAATTGGCATTGCAATAGTCCAGCCTGGACAGAACAAGAGCTTGAACAAGGAGGTGTGCTTGTTCTGAAAGAAAGGGCCTGATCTTCCTAATGTATGTATAAAGCAAATTTGCAGGACCGGGCAGTTTTAGCAATGTGGTCTGAGAAATTCAGTTGATCATCAATCACAACTCCAAGGTTTCTGGCTATCTTTGAAGGAGTTATGGTTGATGCGCCTAGCTGGATGAAGTGATGGGTTTGATGGAACCACAAGCAGTTCTGTCTTGGCCAGGTTGAGTTGAAGGTGATGGTCCTTCATCCAGCAAGAAATGTCTGTTAGACAAGCTGAGATGCGAGCAGCTATCGTCGGATCATCAGGATGGAATGAGAGGTAGAGTTGAGTGTCATCAGCATAGCAGTGATATGAAAAGCCATGTTTCTGAATGACAGAACCTAGTGACGCCATGTAGACAGAGAAGAGAAGTGGTCCAAGAACTGAGCCCTGAGGCACTCCAGTAGCTAGATGTTGCGACTTGGACACCTCACCTCTCCAAGATACCTTGAAGGACCTATCTGAGAGATAAGACTTAAACCACTGGAGTGCGGTTCCTGAGATGCCCTTTGCCAATAGGGTTGACAGGAGGATCTGGTGGTTAACCGTGTCAAAAGCAGTGGATAGATCCAGCAAGCTAAGTATAGAAGATTTGGAAGCCGCTCTTCCCAGTCTTAGGGCTTCAACAACCAAGAGCAAGGCGGTTAAATGTCCACCAAAAACACCAGTGTGAAGGGATGTGTTAA
>NW_015505395.1:1448664-1500312 GCF_001515645.1 Sinocyclocheilus grahami | reverse complement strand
TTGAAGGACCTATCTGAGAGATAAGACTTAAACCACTGGAGTGCGGTTCCTGAGATGCCCTTTGCCAATAGGGTTGACAGGAGGATCTGGTGGTTAACCGTGTCAAAAGCAGCGGATAGATCCAGCAAGCTAAGTATAGAAGATTTGGAAGCCGCTCTTCCCAGTCTTAGGGTTTCAACAACCAAGAGCAAGGCGGTTAAATGTCCACCAAAAACACCAGTGTGAAGGGATGTGTTAATGTGAGTGAGTGCAGGTACAACTGCAGGAGAAATGGCTTGAAGGAGATGAGATGGAATAAGATCAAGTGGACAATTTACTTACAATTTCTTAGTGAATTTGTTTTTCATTTGTTCTTGTCTAAGATCTAGTTTCTTAAAGTTAACTAAAATAATTCATATATATATAGAGAGAGAGAGAGAGAGAGAGCGAGAGAATGTTCTTGTACATTTATTTCATTATCTTAATTCAACAACCAAGAGCAAGGCGGTTAAATGTCCACCAAAAACACCAGTGTGAAGGGATGTGTTAATGTGAGTGAGTGCAGGTACAACTGCAGGAGAAATGGCTTGAAGGAGATGAGATGGAATAGGATCAAGTGGACAATTTACTTACAATTTCTTAGTGAATTTGTTTTTCATTTGTTCTTGTCTAAGATCTAGTTTCTTAAAGTTAACTAAAATAATTCATATATATATAGAGAGAGAGAGAGAGAGAGAGCGAGAGAATGTTCTTGTACATTTATTTCATTATCTTAATAATTTAACCTTAACATGCACTTTATGTTAGCATCAAATAAAGTTGACATGATCAAATATGCCACATTAATGTCATTCTTATTGCCAATTTTAATCTTTGACCTTCTAAGTGATTTTTGCTTAAACAAAAAATCACTCAAACATGCATGGACCTGGTTTACTGAGGAGTGTTTGGTGATTTTGACATGTGTGCCAACACCCATAGCTGAGATCTCGTTCAAACCTGTTTGCATGAGATGGTTTCTGAGGAAAGAAGGACTTCCCATTGTGGTGTTTATAGTTAATTAGCAGTGTTCCTTCATGAGTCATGCTTAACATGGAGACAGACACCTTCAGTCTTATTCACTGACTGCTGTCAGCCTGCTGTAGCCAATATTGTGGAGAAAATGAATTGAAAATGTTGCCAACACGATATAACATATAAAGTGCTGAATTACATTAGGATCTTTAAATGGTCATAAACATAAGTAAAGTACAATGAAAAAAAATTGGTGTAGAAACAATTTTCACTCAGAAATTGCTAGTAAATTTCACAATCAAGTAACACATTCAGTTAAATGTGAAATTTAGAAGTAAAACATATTCCATAATCTTCCATAATCTAAAAAACAAGAATTTAAGAAGAATTTTATTTCATATTTTTTAAAGACAATTTTCAAGAACCAATCTGCTGAAATGAATAATAAATGACTGAATTATATATATATATATATATATATATATACCACACACATTGAATTAAACATTATTTTTTAAGTAGAAAGAATAAAAGACTAAAATATATTTTATTGTAAAACACTCCAATAATCGGTTTTATTTACAGAAATCATTTACAGCATATATATATATAATCAATCTTGTCAAATGTATAAAATTGAATTTTATTAATATATCATATGATCTGCATATTAATAGTACAAATCGAACAGTTTATGTAATAGAGAACTGCATCATTTTAAGGAATATATTTTAAAATAAACATAATAAAGTGTAATATCTTTCTGTGTAATAACTGTCTGTTGTATGCTCTTATTTTTCCTCCTCCGTTTGTAAGCTGTAATTTCTAAAGCTAAAAATGCTGGAAATGGTTGTGTTCTTCCACCCACTCGCAGTGTATCCGCTGCAACGCTGCACATCCTCACCCGCGCAATCCACCTGCCTCTGCGTCAGCGCTGCCATAGCAACAGATGATGATGCTTCTATTCTCTGATGCAGACGTCTACAGACGTCATCACATCCCATTCAGATCTCTCTCTCTCTCTTTCTCAGACTCACAGCCTGCAGTGTTATTTACAGAAACCCTACGGATCTCCAACGCTGCTAATTCAATTCATAAATGCAATTTAACTTCTAAGCATCATCACATCCCTCAATATCAAGATTTCTGAGTAAAGTTATCAAGTTCCCTTCAAAGATTTTATGATAGGTCAATCAAATTAAATGAGTTTTGAGGTATTTCAGACAAACAACCATATATAGTAGATCTAGAATTTTTTATTTTGCATGCAACATGCTCAAAACATATAGCAGAGACAAATGTTGAATATTTTTAAATATATAAAACGTTTATATTTTAATAAAATATGTTAAATATTTAATAGTAATATTTAAAATAGTATACTGTATATAGCATATAACATGCTCATAACATTTGGCAGAGAAAAATATGTAATATTTATTTAAATATTTAAAATAATATATTTTAATAAAATATTTTAAATTCTAAAGGCTAGAAGGAAAAATGGACGGGGCAAAATTTCGTCAAATTCATGAGGAAAATCTGCTGTCCTCTGCCAGAAAGTTGTCACTGGGAAGAAGGTTTACCTTCCAACATGAAAATACACTCCACTGAAAATCTGTGACTGCAGTCCACAAACGTCACCATCAGATTGAACTGAACCTGAGCAGTTCTGCAAAGAAGAGTGGCAAATATTGCAAAGTTAGTAGAGACAAATCCTAACAGACTAAAGGCTGTCATTAAAGCAAAAAGTGATTCAACCAAATACTGACACAACTCAGTGATTGTTTTTTTTCTGACATGTTGATGTTATTTATATCTTTCACTTGGATATTATAAGAGTAAATACAGCTGGATAAAACAAAAACTGTGTCAGTCTTCACTTCAGGCTGCAAAGCAACACAATGTGATTATTTTAAAGGGGCCAGATTCTTTTCTATGTGTGTGTGTGTGTGTGTGTGTGTGTGTGACATATTGAAATGTACAGTGGGATCCACAAGTCTCGAAAAACCTGGATTCAAGACGTGGAAATAAACAAAGCTTTAAGATTTGGGACTCATAAAATGATGCAGAAATATAATTCATGATTCTGCTCTATTTCTAGTACAGTCTAACTAGACATCACTGAGAGCGTGGATGATTCCATCAGATAACAAACACTGGAGTGGAACACCGAAGACCTTCGACGCCTTCAAAAACAAGGGAACATTTTCTGCCAGACTGCCTCGTGTCTCCACCCTCGCTATGACATCAACCCACAATGCACCGCACTGTTTGCCGTTTGTTCGCCGTCTCCACGGAAACAGCGACGAGCGCGGCCCCTTTATGCAAACGAAACCGGAAGAGGACGTCATCTTTGGCCAATCTCAGCGTTCTAAAGTGACATAATGGAATTTTTAGGGATAGAAAACTTGCAAATGCGCACTGACGCACATAGATAACACCTCTCGAGGAGAGAGACAACAATATCATCACAAAGCGATTCAAAATAAGAATCAAGAATACGATCATCTAAATGACTCGTTTGGACAGCAAGCCCAGCTCAGCCCTCTGTCGGGTGTAGGATGGGAACACGCCTTACCCAGCAGAGGACTTCCGAGGAATATCGCGCATTATGATGAAGAAAGACATGAGTTTGAACCTGGACGACCAGAACAGCTCCAGCCTGAAGCCAGATCTGAGGGATGCCGAGGGGATTCTCAGTTCACCCGACTTAGGGCTCCTCAAGCTGGCTTCTCCGGAGCTGGAGAGGCTGATCATCCAGGCTAACGGGATGGTGACCACCACGCCGACCTCCCAGTTCGTCTACCCGAAGTCGGTGAGCGACGAGCAGGAGTTCGCGGAGGGCTTCGTCAAAGCCCTGGAGGACCTTCACAAGCAGAACCAGCTGAGCGGCGGCGCGTGCGTCCCTCCGACGCTCAACAGACTCGCCAGCAGCACCGCGCTCGCCTTGCCCACGGATCTGCCCGTGTATACGAACTTGAGCGCGTACGGGAGTACCACGGTGAACTATTCCACGGACACCATTCCGTTCCCTCCGCCGGGGCCGCCGGCGCTGAGAGACGAGCCGCAGACCGTGCCGGACATGCAGAGCTTCGGCGACAGTCCTCCGCTCTCCCCCATCAACATGGACACGCAGGAGCGCATCAAGGCCGAGAGGAAGAAGCTGCGCAACCGCATCGCCGCCACCAAATGCCGCAAGCGGAAACTGGAGCGGATATCCCGGCTGGAAGACAAAGTGAAAAACCTGAAGAGCCAGAACACGGAGCTCGCGTCCACGGCGAGCGTGCTGAGAGAGCAAGTGGCGCAGCTAAAGCAGAGAGTGATGAATCACGTCAGTAACGGGTGCCAGCTGCTGCCTAACCAAGTGCAAGCTTATTAGAGGACATTCTGTCGGTCTTTATCGATCAGTGTTTGGGTGGTTGACGAACAACATGCTCTGGTTTGGTTAAACGTCACATTTCCACAGCAGTGCACGAGATGTTGTGTAGGCTACAGCGCGGCCTAAAATATTAAGGAAGCAACTTCCGCGAGAAAATATAGTCCCTGATTTGACGGAACGTCGCTGTGCAACGAGATTAGCGATCGCGCGTAGTGATACCCCGAACGCTGCTTCGCATCATAGCGAAAGACTGGAACTATATTTCTTATTTGTGGTTAAATGTTATATGTTTGATTGGATAAGCAGCGTTCCTAACATTTTCCTAAAACGTCCAAATATTAGTCCGCCTGTAGGCTACGTGTGACAGCTGCCAGTCTGTGCGTTCGATTCTGTTTTGGTTTCGTTTAGAACTATTTTCGTTGCTTTTATTATAATAATGGATTTTTTATTATTATTAAATAATGATATTAAGTACCATCAACATTGCTATGCAGCACAACTAGCAATCGGTGATGAGGTGAAAGCTTTTTCGCGTTCATTCAGGACCGGAACTATATCTGTTTTATGTCATCTGTTATTATTTTTTTATATAATGTGACAGAAAGCGTTCGTAAAGTTTCCTAAAGCATCACTGGAAAGCTCTCTCTTTGTATCAGTCCGCTGTGTGTTCTTGGCAACACGATCGTGCTTTGGTTTCTTTAGGAACTATTTTCGTTGGCAGTGCTTTTATTTTAATATTTTGGTTAAATTATTATATTACTTGCAATCATTCCGATAGAAAATACAGTCCTTGACTAAATGTTGCTATGCAACAAAAATAAAGTTTCTGATATGCTAAAAGGCGTTTTGCGTTATAGCTGTTTAGCACTACTGGAACGCTGCATTGACCAATCATCATGCATTATATATATATATATATATATTATTATTTTTTTTTAAATAAATTTGACTCACTATATAATGTCAGTTACTCAATATGAATGGCTGTATAAAAGCAATATCACATTGCATATCATATTGCTTAAGTACACTTACGCGTGCATCGAAACCCCCAGTGATAGTTATGAAGTGTATTAAAACGAATGAATTCATATCCATGATGCCAGTCAGCTGTCTGTGTGCTGAAACATTATTCTGAGCTGGACATGTCAAGTCAACGACCCATTCACTGAAGCAGAGAGGTCACAGACTGAACTGATCTCACCCTTCCAGTGGCCGTTCGTTCTGGTTGGACTGTTGAAATGGACACTACAGGTGCTGATGTATTATATGTTTACAATATTTTGTAGCAAATGGACTCTGTGCTACATGGTTTGATCTCATGAGAGAAGCGGCTGTATTTTTGCATGCTCCGGACAAGCTCCAAACGAGTGCATCCAAACACAACAAAGATGTCATGCATGTATGCTTCATGTCTAAGGCCTTATTAATCACAGACTGTATCGATTTTATACACAACTACTCACACAATGTCTTATTTTATGCTCTTTTGGATTTATGTGTCGTGATGTAAATGTAAACATTTCACCTGTCACATGTCCTGTACTGCCTTGTGTGTACATTAATGTCATTAAACCTGTTCAGTTCACTTGTTAAATTATATATTTGTGGCATTTTATTCCTATTTGTTCATGCATACATGTATAAACCTTGAATATTTGTATAAAATGCAGTGAGTGAATGGGTGCCGTCAGAATGAGAGCATTACCAAGCATAATACAACAAGTTGCATGAATCAAATGAGCAGAAGCCTTTAGATTAAAACATCTTAAAAAAATGAAAATCCAGTCCGATTTGACTGACAAAGCATTTGAGCGATAATGAGGGGAAAAAAATCACACACACATGCACACGCACACACAGACACAGACACTCACACTCACAGACACAGACACAGACACTCACACACACACACACACACACACACACGCACACACACACACACACACACACACACGCACACACACACACACACACACACACACGCACACACACACACACACACACACACACGCACACACACACACACACACACACACACGCACACACACACACACACACACACACACGCACACACACACACACACACACACACACGCACACACACACACACACACACACACACGCACACACACACACACACACACACACACGCACACACACACACACACACACACACACGCACACACACACACACACACACACACACGCACACACACACACACACACACACACACGCACACACACACACACACACACACACACGCACACACACACACACACACACACACACGCACACACACACACACACACACACACACGCACACACACACACACACACACACACACGCACACACACACACACACACACACACACGCACACACACACACACACACACACACACGCACACACACACACACACACACACACACGCACACACACACACACACACACACACACGCACACACACACACACACACACACACACGCACACACACACACACACACACACACACGCACACACACACACACACACACACACACGCACACACACACACACACACACACACACGCACACACACACACACACACACACACACGCACACACACACACACACACACACACACGCACACACACACACACACACACACACACGCACACACACACACACACACACACACACGCACACACACACACACACACACACACACGCACACACACACACACACACACACACACGCACACACACACACACACACACACACACGCACACACACACACACACACACACACACGCACACACACACACACACACACACACACGCACACACACACACACACACACACACACGCACACACACACACACACACACACACACGCACACACACACACACACACACACACACGCACACACACACACACACACACACACACGCACACACACACACACACACACACACACGCACACACACACACACACACACACACACACACACACACACTATTGCAGTATGTTTTACAAGAAAATACTAATACTAATAATGAAATAAAAATACTAAACTTTACTTAAATACTAAAGTTTAATTCAACATGTTACTTGCTGTTTCTTTGTAATTATTTGAAAAATTTATTGATACTAATATTTCACAATATTACTGTTTTTAGAGTATTTTTGATCAAATAAATGCAGCTTTGGTGAGCAGAAGAGACTAAAACATTGAAAATGTGCAGGGGTGAACAGGCTAAATAAAAGTGTAAGTTTTATTCAAATATGAGATATTTATCTTCCTCTAACCAGTTGAAAAATGATTGTGTGTGCAGTATGCTCTTTGTCCAGTAGAGAGAGACCAACACCATCATATTTGCTCTTCCTGCCTATAACATTGGTTTTATTCTCACATTGGAGGAGATTTCCAGCAAACACTGGACAGAGAGCAGTAATAACAGACAGAAGCATTGACCGCTGGACCTGCTGTGATGAACGAACTCAATCGTCCAGAAATGGCAGCAGAAGCTTTTATGTTGTTTGCTATAATTTCTCATCTCATTCAGTCAGAGCAGTCTGTGTTGAACTGGTTCTGACGACAGCGGGACTCGGGCCTGTCTGAACACCAGCCATACAAATCACTTAAATCAGGTCATGTGTCATTTCAACCAGAAACTGCACTTTTTTATTTGTTTCTATGGCAATCTGTGTTTTTTGTCTGCATTCGGAGGGGAACTTGTTGGTGTTTATTTGCCGCAGGCCTACAGTCAATGCATCCGAGCAAAAAACAGGCATTCAGGATGTTCAGTGGAGCTCCATCATCAGATTGTGTGTTTACTGCGGCTATTCTTGAAAAGGCCTCCTGTTAAAACCAAATACACAGACGAATTCATTTGAAACAATGGAATGACCCTCGCTAGACAATACAACGTTAAAGAATAGAAAACTATGTGCCAAAAATATAAACAAAGACTGACTAAAATGCTTACAGTATTTCACTGACACGGTTGATATTTAATATTTCTTAACGATTTATAAAATGAAATAATGAAATAATATTTGACTTAAGTCAGTCAAGAAGTTCTTTCTGGACTTTCAAAAATGTATTTATTTTTAAATGCTTTTACTTAAAATACAAAAATTAAATATATAACAAAAATTAAATAAAAATGACAACTTTTTTATTTAAAATGCAAAAATAAATTTTGTAAAATAAAACAAACAGAAAGTAAAATAAAACATTAAATAAAAATAACAAATAAAATGACAACTTTTTATTTAAAATGCAAAAATAAAATATTTAAAATTAAATAAAATGCAAAAATGTCATTAAATTAAAAGAAATCACAACTACTCACAACTTGGAAAAATAGGCAAACCTATTGCATATTTCTTATTAGATATTAGAACTTTTGCGTTAAAATAATTTCCACACTAAATAAAACAATATCTGTACATTTGTCTGTTGTGGCCCTTTACTGGTTGCTATACATCACGTAAATGTAGCACATGAAAATTATGTTTTAAAATAATGTAAGGTTTGAAAGGATCAAGTGAGTGTTTTTTGGTTAAATCAGACTAATTTTTGGTCTCTATTTCAGACGAAATAATAAATGCCATTTTCATGACGTCCTGCTGCTCTTACAGTCACTTCCAGTATTTCAGCAG
The DNA here is from genome assembly GCF_001515645.1 of Sinocyclocheilus grahami. Lineage (NCBI taxonomy): Eukaryota > Metazoa > Chordata > Actinopteri > Cypriniformes > Cyprinidae > Sinocyclocheilus > Sinocyclocheilus grahami. The sequence continues at coordinate 1,491,280 of NW_015505395.1, read as the reverse complement.
CTTCTCTTATGAATCAGATTCCTTCCATCAGACACTGATCTAGATTAAGAGTGTCTCTCTAATGATGAATTGAGTGAGACAGTAAATTATATATTTACAAGGAGCCCATTGTTTTTGCAGAGAACCGTCTCGTGTCAGACCCAACAAACCGAATCCATCTGACACAAACTCCATTCTCACTTAAACTCAACTCCTGTGTGCAGAATTGAACACAAACATACGGTTTTACATGCACAGTCCCGTTACCATCCCTGAAATAAGTTAGTTTGTATTTGAACTCCAATTATATAGACTATTATGCAGTTGATTGCAAAAAAATGCATTATAATATATGAAAATAATTTTTTAGATCTGAAATTGGTTGTTATGTGTTTTAATGTGCAGAGCATTATAAGGTGCATTACAGGGCATAATTAATGTATTAAAATACTTGCATTATGCATTATATAGGCTTCAACTAAAGTTTTAAATAAATAAATAATGCAAGTATTTATGCACAAGGAACACAATTATTATTGGTTTTATGCTTCAAAATAATATGTTCCATTAAATTGGAGCAAAAAAAAAAAAGAGCCTAGGATGTACTACGCAATTTTAATGAGGAAATGAAAATGAATCACTCAATTTGTCATGTTTCAATTTAAAAACATGAATTTAATTACATTACTCAAGAAAAAGTTATGGAGTTGCCATAATTGTTAATTTTTCTTTCAATAATCTAAAATATGTGAGAAGGAAAAACATTACTGCAAGACTGGAGTAATAATGCTGAAAATTCAGCTTTGATCAAAGGAATAAATTACATTTTACGTTATATTCACATAGAAAACAGCTATTTTACATTATAATAATATTTCACAATATACATTTTTTTCCCTGTATTTTTGATCAAATAAATGCAGCCTTGATGAGCATAAGAAACCCCTTCAAAAAACATAAAAAATCATTCTGATCCCAAACGTTTGACTGGTAGTATATATATATATATATATATATATATATATATATACGTATAACATTAATATTATTTATAATATTAATAGTATTAATGAATAATAATATAAAGATAATAGCATATATTTTAATATATAGAAAAATAAATGAATGAATGAATGATAATATATATCACTCGTTATATATATATAGGTGTGTGTGTGTGTGTCTTTGACTTCATGAACAAATGAACAGAAAAAAATATCGACATGCCATAACATCACTCATCTCTTATTATTGTACCCAAAAGGTGGTTTACATAGGAACATAATTCTGTGAAAATAACACTCAAGAAATAATAATAATTCAGAACTAATTCTGAATACGTGAAGAGAGTCTGACAAAAGCCTGGACATTAGTGCGGCTCCGATTCATTCTCATTCAGACCTCAAGGTGAAAGATTGGCCACAGCGACGTTTGCCATAACCACACATAAATTATACATGCTCTCTTGTGTTGGGAAATGCTTTTATTTTAGCTAGAAAGGAAATATGATTTTTGGATTAGAGTTTGATTATAGTTCAGTCACGCAGAAGATGCAAAGCTACACGACGCAAGAAAAGCCTTCAGGGAAACCTTTTAGATTTAGACCCAAAATGCACACGCCGTTGCTTCCCAAACACAAACAGACACACAACCTTGTATTTATAAACTCCTGGGAAGATTAAAAAATGATCCTTATTAATAAAAGCTCACTTTAGTTTCCATACAATCAGAGAAAATACACCTTTTGGTATTTTAGGATTAGAAAAGTCATCTTTCCAAACTCGCATACGGTTTATATGAACTTTAGCAGACAGAGAGAGCGGATGGTGATGCTTCAGAAAGGATAAAAAGCCCCGTGACAGTAGCTGTCAAAACGCATTCGATTCAAAACCAATGACATTAGATGTCAAAATGAGAAATAGTGAGCTTAAATTTGGGATTGTTCCTCACACAAAGCAATCATATGACTTCTGATGACTACTATGGACTATTAAATTATGAAACTTTAATGGTGTCTTCACACCCTTGACACTTTTGTAGTACAGAAAAAGAAAATTTTGCTAATTTTCAGATTTTTTGTTCAACATGAGAAAGAAAGTCATAAGTGTTTGGAACAAAATGAGGGTGAATAATGAAACAGGGTTATTATAGTTAACTAAAACTAAAACTAGACTTACTGTTTCCAAACCAATGTCAGCAAAATGTTATATTTAAAGAAATACATATAATATTTAATTTATTAAAGTTAACTAAAACTAATTCTAAAACCATTTGAAAACATTTTTGTTACTTACAAAATAATAAAATAAATGATAACTAAAACTAGTTTACTAAAACTAAAAGAAAAACTAAGTGTCTCCAAACCAACATCAGTCAAATGTTATATTTAATTTAAAAAAAATTATTTAATATTTAATTTATTATAGTTAACTAAAACTAATTATGAAACCCATTAAAACATTTTGTTACTTATAAAACAATAAATTAAATGTTAACTGAAAAAAATAAATAAAAAAACTAAACTTATTTTAATTTGAGCTAGTTGCCAAAGCAACATTTCTCATTTTCATTTAGTTTAACTTGATGCACTAAAATAACTGAAACTAAAACTGAAATGAAAATGAATAAAAACTATATATTTAAAAATATTTGTAAAAAACGATTTAAAAAATTTAAGAAAATAACTACATTTGAACAAAACTTAAAATGAAAACAGATCATTCAAAAATAAAAACTAATTAAAATATTAACCAAAATAATAAAAACAAAATTAATATCTCAATGATAAAATATTACTATAATGAAAAAAAAAACTTTTTGGGTGCGTTGTTTTTTTAAGATGTTATTTGCCCCTTTATAAGTCTTTTTTATAAGAGATTTTTTCAAGTAATGCTATTCTTTTGGATATTTTTGGGAAATTTTACCCACACAATAATTGTGGAAGCTGCCCACACACACACACACACACACACACAGGTTTGTTTTTATGGTTTATGCGGACTCTCCATAGGCGTAATGGTTTTTATACTGTACAGACCGTATATTCTATTGCCCTACACCAACCCTACCCCTAAACCTACCCCTCACAGGAGACTTTCTGCATTTTTAGATTTTCAAAAAAACTCATTCTGAATTATTTATAAGCTTTTGAATTACGGGGACACTGAAAATGTCCTCATAAATCACCTTCTCGTTGTAATACCTATGTCATACCCATGTTATTATACAAATTTGTGTCCTCATAAAGCACATAAACATGCACACACACACACACACACACACACACACACACACACACACACACACACACACACACACACACACACACACACACAAATCTGTCAGGTCTGATATGTGTTTCTACAATCACCCTCAGTTCCCTACAGGGCTCTTGAAGCAATGTGCACAGGATTCCTATCAGAATTCAACCTCGGACACCATTTAAAATGATCGTAATGGGATCAAATGAGATCCTGCTGCCGGAAGGATTTTTTTCATCTTCGAGTCCTATCAGATGTTGTACTTTATCAGATCTGTTGTACAGTATTGGAAACATGTCCTGCTACTCGACAGTTGAAATAAATCATGTAGAGTTGAAAGAGCTGCTTTCAAAATGCATTCTGACCCTACAACAGATTTTATGATAGCTTTAGTTTTGGGTTATGCTGGAAATTCCTATAAGTTTTGTTAAAAATGATGATTAAATTCCAATAGGAGACCTGTGCACATTTGGACTGGGGCTTGTAGTGATTCTGATTGATTTTTCACATCATTTTATAGTGAGCTTTTTCAAGTTTAGACAATGACCGTGACACGGTCCAGGAATGTGAATAAATGCTGACGCGCAACAGTCGGATTCATCTCTGTGCCTTTCACAGTTTATTGACTCCAAACCAGCGTCAGCAAAAATGGAATCAGAACTAATATCTCAAGACGACCAGAGGAAAATCTCGTTTCTCAAAACTTATTATGGGTTTTTTTCAGATCGCTAACCTTAAATATGAACAATAGTAATAATGATTCTTGACATAGGGAACACCACTTACAATTTACACTTAAATTGTATTATTGTATATATATATATATATACTATTATTGTTTGTATTAATCTTTTTAAAGTTTTTATTTTTATATAATTTAAATATATCAATGATATTATTATATATATATTATATTTTATATGTATTTGTAAATGTTCATTTATCATTTTAATTTTAAAATTGTATTAATTTGGTTGTGAATTTTGTCATTTGAGTTTTTTAAAAATCATTTTAGTATATCAGGTTGAAATTAAGAAAAAAAGAAAAGAAAATCTATCTGAAATAAAATAAATTATAAATAAGTATATTTTATTTTATTTTAGTTAACATTAGTTTTATTTCAAGTAACACATTTTTAAATGGGTTTAGATAAAAATAATAACTCACACTCAACTTGTCACAAGACACAAATCCTAACACTCAAACATCAATGCATTTGGTTGTGTGCATCTCAGCACAGTTTGAGACTTTTCTTAAACCTTTAGAAGAGACACATGTGAAATCACTGGGCTTTTTCTCTCAGGAGAAACATCTGAGAAGCAGGAGACGTCGAACAAAGTCTCCGTTTTCTCTCAGTTGCTGCCTGTGAGAATAACCATTATAAAGGAGGTGTCATCTTCAGAGGAAAAACTGAAACCGAAAGTGTTTACTTCCAAATAAACAAGGATAATTTCGCAATATGTGAGCACTCTATAAACAGTATATATATTATATTTTATATGTATTTGTAAATGTTCATTTATCATTTTAATTTTAAAATTGTATTAATTTGGTTGTGAATTTTGTCATTTGAGTTTTTTTAAAATCATTTTAGTATATCAGGTTGAAATTAAGAAAAAAAGAAAAGAAAATCTATCTGAAATAAAATAAATTATAAATAAGTATATTTTATTTTATTTTAGTTAACATTAGTTTTATTTCAAGTAACACATTTTTAAATGGGTTTAGATAAAAATAATAACCCACACTCAACTTGTCACAAGACACAAATCCTAACACTCAAACATCAATGCATTTGGTTGTGTGCATCTCAGCACAGTTTGAGACTTTTCTTAAACCTCTAGAAGAGACACATGTGAAATCACTGGGCTTTTTCTCTCAGGAGAAACATCTGAGAAGCAGGAGACGTCGAACATAGTCTCCGTTTTCTCTCAGTTGCTGCCTGTGAGAATAACCATTATAAAGGAGGTGTCATCTTCAGAGGAAAAACTGAAACCGAAAGTGTTTACTTCCAAATAAACAAGGATAATTTCGCAATATGTGAGCACTCTATAAACAGTGTGCGGTGTGTTGTTCATTAAACGTGTCACAAGATATGAATCATGACAAAGAGTGCCAGTATCTCAGATGACTAACATAAACAAACGGGACGGTAAGCGTGCACTCATTTCTCCAACTCACGTGGGCTTGTGGGAATCGAGTTATGCTAAAAATCCCCTTTTCTGGGGCCGAGCGTCTCTCTCTCTCTCTCTCTCGATCCCCTCCCCACCGCTCTCTCTCTTGATTTCTGGCTCATGTTAGATCCTGTCTGCTTCAGCAACGTCCGAAACCCCAACTCCTCCTGTCTCTCTCTCTCCCTCTCTCCACCTCGTCTCAGGCGGCGTGGAATCCTGGCTGTGTTTAATTGTAGAGTGGTAAGATCTGAGGGAAAGATTGGGAGCCGCTGCATCTGTCAACGCTTTATGAGCCCCAACCCCGGGACAGAGAGACAGGGAAGGTGTAGGAAGGAAGTGTTTGGAGTTTGGGAAAGGGTGAGTTGGGGAATTTGTACGCAGTGGGGAGGTGAAGAAAGAGGTGAAACGCTGAACTAAGACTTCAGAATTGGAGGAAAAAAAAGAGGGAGGGAAAGAAAAGAGGCCCACCATTGGAGAAAGGGCAACAAGAGGGAAAAGTGGGAAAACAAGAATAAGTTAGAAAAAGGAGGAAGGAAGGAAGGAAGGAAGGGGGAGGTGAGTGAAAAGTTAGAGAGGGAGAGAGAGAGAGAGTCAAACGCAGTGAACGAGAGGAGACGCAGATGAGAAAAACAGACGCTGTGGATGGCCTGGGTGGAGAGAGAACCAGTTGTTTTCTAAGTCGCCTTTCGGACTGGAATGCACTCTGAGAATTTGAGATTCCCGACGCCTTACTGCCAACTTTGCTTGCAACACGCGCCGGGCCCCGCAGACGGATCATGTCTGTGTATGGAGTCAAGCGTAGCCCAGTTCCCGAAGGAGTTGGGTATGGAGCGAGTGGAGAGGACTGGAGCATCTCCGGTTTACGCTGAGGAGATCCGGCATCTGTGCTACAGGTGGGACTCGCCGTGCGTTCGGGAGATCTGGCAGGAGTGCGGATGTGTCCAGCGGTGGTATTACCCGGAGTTGTTGCATCCCTTCAATGGCGACCATGTTTTGAATGTCAGAGGTCAGCGGTGCTACTCATCCTACATCCAGGAGTGGGACAACGTTCATCAGCCTGAATACAACGGACATTGCGAGAGGAGACGGGTGTCATTCCGGCATCACGAGGAGCGACCCGAGACTGGCAGACAATCACACTGTAACGGGCCGAGCTCTGGACACGGGGGTTTTTTCCCAACCGAGGTGCCCTCCAGCAAGTTGGGATGCTCCAGGGCACTCGGGAACGGGCTACAGGTGAACGGACCGCAGCGGGAAGTAAGGACGTCTCGGGGGGACGCAGGTCTGGAGAAACATGGCAAGCAGAGGAAGAGCCAGGGAACAGTACGGGAACAGATCAAAAAAGTGGTCACAGAGCTCGAGGAAGTACTGGGTGGTCTCAAACAGGTCCAGTTGGAGATGAAAGAGGTGAAGATAGAATAATAAATAGAGGGAGTGATGTTAATTGTTTAATGAAAGATCAAAAATTAGGTCTTGAAAGTTTTAAAGGGATAGTCATGCCAAAACAAAAGTTATGTCATTATTTACTCATGAATGCATGAGGAAAGCACAGAAATTTGACTTTTTCTTAAAGGGATAGTTCATCCAAAAATGTAAAAATTCTGTCATCATTTACACATGAATTCATGAAGAAAACGATTTTTCTTAAAGGGATTATCTACCCAAATATTAAAATTGTGTCACAATTTACTCAGGAATGCATAAAGAAAATTCAGAAATGTTATTTTTCTTAAAGGGATAGTTCACCCAAAAATAAAAAGTTGGTTACCATTTACTCACGAATGCATGAGGAAAACACAGATTTTTTTCTTAAAGAAAGACATAATTCATCCTAAAATGAAAATTCTGTTATACTCTTGAATGCATTAAAAAAACCCTGTTTTTTTCTTAAAGGGATAGTTCAACTAAAAATGAAAATATGGTCGTCATTTACTCAGTCATTTATTCAGGTATTTACTCATGAATGCATGAAAAATACTTTTTGTAAAAGCAGTTCACCCAACAATGAAACTTCATTATTTTCTTATTAGTGCATTATGAAAAATCACGCATTGAACATTAATTTTTTCTTAAAGGAATACTTCATTCAATCAATAAAAAGTAAGTAAGTTGGTACCTAAACATCATTGGACCCCACTGACTGACATAATATATGCACAAAAAACAGACATTTTGCAGAATATCTTCTGTTTCACAGAAGTCATACTGGTTTGGAACGACAAATGGCCAAATGAAACGCTGTGAGTGACAGGCTACTATTTATGAGTTTTCTTCATGCATTCATATATAGTAAACATTCATATAACAAGATTTGTCACTGATTTGGGGTTCAGCATATTTGAAATGGGATTTTAATAAGCACAGAGACTAGATAAGATCAAAACTTCATTCTGTTTAGCCAGTGGAAATATAATATCTGTGTGTTCATAGCAAACATCTTTGTGATGAATCTATTCTGAAAACATCGTCTGAAATCCTTCAGAACCTAAAATACACATCTGCCAGAAATGCACTGACAATAATATTCAGAGCTGGAAATATTCCATTGGAAGCTATATTGTGAAGAGGAATATTGTATTTTCTGGAAGGGAAGGGACCAGTCCTTAAGTCCATCACAAAGGCTTGTTAAAAGAGAACAGAATCTTAGTTAAAATCAATACCTAAATATAGCTCAATATGTGCAGACTGACATTAGCAATAATGGACTGTGCAGGACATAAGACATTAATTGAATTATTTAGATACGTTTCAATGGATGCATCAAGATTCCCATTAGATGTAAATGACTGCAGCATGAAATAAAGTCAGTAGATTAATGCATCACAGTGAAGGTTAAAAGAAAGAAAGTTATTCTTCTGCTATATTAACCTGATGATGACCTGTGAGGATGTTTAGAACAAACTTTTCAGCGTTTAAATAGTTTCTGGTGTGTCAGTTTAATGTTCAGAGTCACTACTATTCAGTCATTGGCAGTTTGACTTCTTAAGGTGATGCTTGACATGTCAACTTCTGACTCAGCCAATGGTGTGAGTTTAGGGGCGGGACTATGATTAATTATTGTCAGACAGCTTTAGGTAGAAGTGTCTGGGAAACCTGTTTGGAAACCAATCGCTATATTTGTTAAGTTGTGCTGCTAGTGAAGGTTGCACAGTTTACCTTTAAGAAAAATGTTAAAATATAATAAAAGTGTAAATTAAAAAAAAAGTATATATATATATATATATAATAAAAAAATAATAATAATTAAAAAAATAAAATTCTGTTTTCATTTACCCACCATTATGTTGTTCTAAACCCATTTGACTTTCTTTTTTTGTGTGTGGAACACAATGTTTGACAGAATATTCATTCTGTTTTTTTTCATAAAATTCTTATTCATTCATTCAAATCATACTCGTTACTTGCTGAAAATCTTCCTTCATGTTTAAAGAACAGGGGTTTCTTAAGGTTTCAAATATTATAATAATACTGTGCACCAAAAACTAAAATGATTTCATGGCTGGAAGCATGAAAACATACCTTAGTTTAGTTTCCGTTTTTCCAGTTATGTTAGTTTTTATTTTATTTCAGTTTACAAAAATGCTTCATTTAGTTTCAGTTAACTCAATCTGATTGCAAAAATCGTTGGTGACAAACATGGTGTGACACATCTGGATGCATCATGTTTGAATATGTGAATGGTAATGTGAATGCAGTGGCAGAAAGGAAGAATTCCAGTGAATTACGTTTACAAAAATTAGTGCATGACTCCTTTTTGGAGTTGACAACTTCTGGCATGCAAAAAAGTGGTTTAAAGCATCTCCTTTAGTGTTCTGCAAAATTAATATATAAATAAAAGTTTAGAATGACATAAAGGTGTGTAAATAATAACAGAATTTTAAAAAAAAATTTCTGTCTGTGAAGGTCGTCCAACAGATCAACATTCTAACGTCCAATATTGACCTTGGCGAAGACGAGCCAATTCTATCCAATGGACTCTCCAAAGATGCCACCAAAAGCAGTCGAACTGGGGTTGTGGCATTGATGCACAATTCAAACGGCGAAGAGGACATGTCAACTTCCAATTCCTCTCTCGCACACAACCCTGTCACTGTGGATTTAGTTCATATTAACAGTCCTTGGCCGATGAGAAACCGCACAAGCCCGTCCCCTCCTGAGCAACGATCCGTTACTGTTGAGGATAAAGGCAAACGAGTTGTGAAACAGAGCTCAGAGACTCAAAGGACGGCCAATGGAAACTGCCTACCGCATCGAACAGCAAGGAAAGGCCAACTGGAAAACCACAGACCCCCTGTAGCTCCAGTAGTGTGCACTAACTCAAATAAAACCCACCGGCCTCCACCTTACCCTCAGAATGGACAGGTGAAGATGAGGACCCCTCCCTATCCTGGAAAACATAAGACGCTCTCCTCCACCATAGTGTAAGGACACCAAACACAGAAACCCAATCATCAGCAAAGAGGAAAGCACACACAAACACATCACACATATACTCACAGATACATTGCACACATGCTTAATTGATTACCAAGTAACTCGTCCAAATGTTTCTTGGTGACACAACTCAGGGTAAGTGGACACTACACGTCCTTAGATGAATGGTCAGCATGTGCTCGCTGTGTTTATGTTCATGCATGTGTGTATCTGCACTTCTAATCTCAAATGATCAGGTATTTATACGCTACCGTTCAAAAGTTTGGGGGAAGATTTTTAATGTTTTTGAAAGAAGTCTCTTCTGCTCACCAAGGCTGCATATATTTGATTACAACTACAGTAAAAACAGTAAAATTGAAAAATATTATTACAATTTAAAATAACAGTTTTCTATTTGAATAAATTGTCAAATTTAATTTATTTCTGTGATGCAAAGCTGTATTTTCAGCATCATTCCTCCAGTCTTCAGTGTCACATGATCTTCAGAAATCATTCTAATATGCTGATTTGCTGCTCAAGAAACATTTCTGATTATTATCAGTGTTGAAAACAGTTGTGCTGCCGAATATTACTCAGGGTAAGTGGACACTACACGTCCTTAGATGAATGGTCAGCATGTGCTCACTGTGTTTATGTTCATGCATGTGTGTATCTGCACTTCTAATCTCAAATGATCAGGTATTTATACGCTACCGTTCAAAAGTTTGGGGGGTTGTGCTGCCGAATATTTTTGAGGATTTTAATATTTTGTGACATTATAAATGCCTTTACTGTCACTTTTGATCAATTTAATGAATCCTTGCTGAATAAAAGTATTAATTTCTTTACAAAAAGTTGTACTGACCCCAAACTTTTCCACAGTAGTGCATTAGTTGATTCTCCTAGATCAAATGTAATGTATTCCTGTGATGCAAAGCTGAATTTTCAGCATCATTCCTCCAGTCTTCAGTGTCACATGATCTTCAGAAATCATTCTAATATGCTGATTTGCTGCTCAAGAAACATTTCTGATTATTATCAGTGTTGAAAACAGTTGTGCTGCACAATATCTTTTTCTTAAAGGAATACTTCATTCAATCAATAAAAAGTAAGTAAGTTGGTACCTAAACATCATTGGACCCCACTGACTGACATAATATATGCACAAAAAACAGACATTTTGCAGAATATCTTCTGTTTCACAGAAGTCATACTGGTTTGGAACGACAAATGGCCAAATGAAACGCTGTGAGTGACAGGCTACTATTTATGAGTTTTCTTCATGCATTCATATATAGTAAACATTCATATAACAAGATTTGTCACTGATTTGGGGTTCAGCATATTTGAAATGGGATTTTAATAAGCACAGAGACTAGATAAGATCAAAACTTCATTCTGTTTAGCCAGTGGAAATATAATATCTGTGTGTTCATAGCAAACATCTTTGTGATGAATCTATTCTGAAAACATCGTCTGAAATCCTTCAGAACCTAAAATACACATCTGCCAGAAATGCACTGACAATAATATTCAGAGCTGGAAATATTCCATTGGAAGCTATATTGTGAAGAGGAATATTGTATTTTCTGGAAGGGAAGGGACCAGTCCTTAAGTCCATCACAAAGGCTTGTTAAAAGAGAACAGAATCTTAGTTAAAATCAATACCTAAATATAGCTCAATATGTGCAGACTGACATTAGCAATAATGGACTGTGCAGGACATAAGACATTAATTGAATTATTTAGATACGTTTCAATGGATGCATCAAGATTCCCATTAGATGTAAATGACTGCAGCATGAAATAAAGTCAGTAGATTAATGCATCACAGTGAAGGTTAAAAGAAAGAAAGTTATTCTTCTGCTATATTAACCTGATGATGACCTGTGAGGATGTTTAGAACAAACTTTTCAGCGTTTAAATAGTTTCTGGTGTGTCAGTTTAATGTTCAGAGTCACTACTATTCAGTCATTGGCAGTTTGACTTCTTAAGGTGATGCTTGACATGTCAACTTCTGACTCAGCCAATGGTGTGAGTTTAGGGGCGGGACTATGATTAATTATTGTCAGACAGCTTTAGGTAGAAGTGTCTGGGAAACCTGTTTGGAAACCAATCGCTATATTTGTTAAGTTGTGCTGCTAGTGAAGGTTGCACAGTTTACCTTTAAGAAAAATGTTAAAATATAATAAAAGTGTAAATTAAAAAAAAAGTATATATATATATATATATAATAAAAAAATAATAATAATTAAAAAAATAAAATTCTGTTTTCATTTACCCACCATTATGTTGTTCTAAACCCATTTGACTTTCTTTTTTTGTGTGTGGAACACAATGTTTGACAGAATATTCATTCTGTTTTTTTTCATAAAATTCTTATTCATTCATTCAAATCATACTCGTTACTTGCTGAAAATCTTCCTTCATGTTTAAAGAACAGGGGTTTCTTAAGGTTTCAAATATTATAATAATACTGTGCACCAAAAACTAAAATGATTTCATGGCTGGAAGCATGAAAACATACCTTAGTTTAGTTTCCGTTTTTCCAGTTATGTTAGTTTTTATTTTATTTCAGTTTACAAAAATGCTTCATTTAGTTTCAGTTAACTCAATCTGATTGCAAAAATCGTTGGTGACAAACATGGTGTGACACATCTGGATGCATCATGTTTGAATATGTGAATGGTAATGTGAATGCAGTGGCAGAAAGGAAGAATTCCAGTGAATTACGTTTACAAAAATTAGTGCATGACTCCTTTTTGGAGTTGACAACTTCTGGCATGCAAAAAAGTGGTTTAAAGCATCTCCTTTAGTGTTCTGCAAAATTAATATATAAATAAAAGTTTAGAATGACATAAAGGTGTGTAAATAATAACAGAATTTTAAAAAAAAAATTCTGTCTGTGAAGGTCGTCCAACAGATCAACATTCTAACGTCCAATATTGACCTTGGCGAAGACGAGCCAATTCTATCCAATGGACTCTCCAAAGATGCCACCAAAAGCAGTCGAACTGGGGTTGTGGCATTGATGCACAATTCAAACGGCGAAGAGGACATGTCAACTTCCAATTCCTCTCTCGCACACAACCCTGTCACTGTGGATTTAGTTCATATTAACAGTCCTTGGCCGATGAGAAACCGCACAAGCCCGTCCCCTCCTGAGCAACGATCCGTTACTGTTGAGGATAAAGGCAAACGAGTTGTGAAACAGAGCTCAGAGACTCAAAGGACGGCCAATGGAAACTGCCTACCGCATCGAACAGCAAGGAAAGGCCAACTGGAAAACCACAGACCCCCTGTAGCTCCAGTAGTGTGCACTAACTCAAATAAAACCCACCGGCCTCCACCTTACCCTCAGAATGGACAGGTGAAGATGAGGACCCCTCCCTATCCTGGAAAACATAAGACGCTCTCCTCCACCATAGTGTAAGGACACCAAACACAGAAACCCAATCATCAGCAAAGAGGAAAGCACACACAAACACATCACACATATACTCACAGATACATTGCACACATGCTTAATTGATTACCAAGTAACTCGTCCAAATGTTTCTTGGTGACACAACTCAGGGTAAGTGGACACTACACGTCCTTAGATGAATGGTCAGCATGTGCTCGCTGTGTTTATGTTCATGCATGTGTGTATCTGCACTTCTAATCTCAAATGATCAGGTATTTATACGCTACCGTTCAAAAGTTTGGGGGAAGATTTTTTATGTTTTTGAAAGAAGTCTCTTCTGCTCACCAAGGCTGCATATATTTGATTACAACTACAGTAAAAACAGTAAAATTGAAAAATATTATTACAATTTAAAATAACAGTTTTCTATTTGAATAAATTGTCAAATTTAATTTATTTCTGTGATGCAAAGCTGTATTTTCAGCATCATTCCTCCAGTCTTCAGTGTCACATGATCTTCAGAAATCATTCTAATATGCTGATTTGCTGCTCAAGAAACATTTCTGATTATTATCAGTGTTGAAAACAGTTGTGCTGCCGAATATTTTTGAGGATTTTAATATTTTGTGACATTATAAATGCCTTTACTGTCACTTTTGATCAATTTAATGAATCCTTGCTGAATAAAAGTATTAATTTCTTTACAAAAAGTTGTACTGACCCCAAACTTTTCCACAGTAGTGCATTAGTTGATTCTCCTAGATTACAATGAGATTAAATAGAGAGCAAATGAAAATGGAATGAAGCTTTTCAGTTTCTTTTGAGAAAGCTTGCTTCTCCTAAACAGTTTTAGAAGAACATCTCAACAATGTCTCAAATCGTGCTCATATTTGCAAAGATATCCTAAAATCTTTTTAACATCTCAAAGAGATATCAATATGATAATTTCTCATTATATTCTCCCAATACCAATTTATCTGAGCTGTTATTAACATTTATTACACGGCTCTGTGGAATACTTGATTCTGATTGGTCAGTCGTGACATTCCGAGGTGTTTTATCGCTCAATAACAACCGGTAAAAACTAATAACGCAGGCTCATCCGGGTAACTCAAGTCGGCGCTGTACTTTTGCCAGGAGTTCTTGGTGGAAGCTTTGCGTTTGTTTAGCTATTAAAATATTCAAACTTGATTTAAAATTGTATATAATTATTTCATTATGTCATCCTGGTCTCGCCGACTCGCTCTCTCGTTTCATACAAACGCAGCTGCTGCCATTCTGCGACAATAGTTTTGTACGCTGTAATGGATTATAAGATAACTATCAAACTGGTAAGATCAGTCTTCAGTGTCACATGATCTTCAGAAATCATTCTAATATGCTGATTTGCTGCTCAAGAAACATTTCTGATTATTATCAGTGTTGAAAACAGTTGTGCTGCCGAATATTTTTGAGGATTTTAATATTTTGTGACATTATAAATGCCTTTACTGTCACTTTTGATCAATTTAATGAATCCTTGCTGAATAAAAGTATTAATTTCTTTACAAAAAGTTGTACTGACCCCAAACTTTTCCACAGTAGTGCATTAGTTGTTTCTCCTAGATTACAATGAGATTAAATAGAGAGCAAATGAAAATGGAATGAAGCTTTTCAGTTTCTTTTGAGAAAGCTTGCTTCTCCTAAACAGTTTTAGAAGAACATCTCAACAATGTCTCAAATCGTGCTCATATTTGCAAAGATATCCTAAAATCTTTTTAACATCTCAAAGAGATATCAATATGATAATTTCTCATTATATTCTCCCAATACCAATTTATCTGAGCTGTTATTAACATTTATTACACGGCTCTGTGGAATACTTGATTCTGATTGGTCAGTCGTGACATTCCGAGGTGTTTTATCGCTCAATAACAACCGGTAAAAACGAATAACGCAGGCTCATCCGGGTAACTCAAGTCGGCGCTGTACTTTTGCCAGGAGTTCTTGGTGGATGCTTTGCATTTGTTTAGCTATTAAAATATTCAAACTTGATTTAAAATTGTATATAATTATTTCATTATGTCATCCTGGTCTCGCCGACTCGCTCTCTCGTTTCATACAAACGCAGCTGCTGCCATTCTGCGACAATAGTTTTGTACGCTGTAATGGATTATAAGATAACTATCAAACTGGTAAGATTTTAAAACATTATGGTCTTAAATCTTTTATCGCCATAATTATTTATGTGGTGAAATGTTGTGTAACTGCACCGCATCCCTGAAATGTCCGTCTAGTTTGAACTTGCCGCTTGCTTGCAACTGCTGTGTTCATGGAAGCTTTGCGTTCAAATATTTCAACTCAAATCAATATTTTGTGTCTAATTATTTACTTATGTGGCGAGTAGCTGTGTAATAAGCGGGATGATGTACATCCAGCCAGTTGTTATTGCTGAATAACCCCCTTCAGGGTGATACAAGACCCCTCCGCTTCGCGTCGTGATCACCCTGTCGGGGGTTATTCTGCGATAACAACCGGCTGGATGTACATTATCCCCTACTATTTTTATACATGCTGTCAACAATTATTTAATTCATTTCAAATTCATATCAGGAGAAACATCTGAGACAACTCTGAGCTTTAAAAGAGCAACTTCCGATGGGTTTATTTCCCAAAACAAGTGCTGAAACATGTGCCACATCCATGTGCCTTTCAGGAACAAAACTCACTCTCTATTACAATAGACACTATAACCATGTGTTTTTTCTTAGTTATTGTTTCCCAGAAAAGAAAAGCATGGTGGGGTCTACCGGCATTGAATCATCTCCTTAGAAATAGAAACCGAGACATTTGTGATGAAGACAGTCTACACAATGACTCAGTGTTAACAAGGCTAACTATGCATCATGAAAGATGTCTTCCATCTGTTCCGCAGGCTAACAGTGTCAATACACTGAACTTGTTTCCTCAGATTACGGCGAGCTTTGTTGTTCGCCCTGCAGGTAGAGGAATGGTGTTGAACGCTGTGCGATTCAAAAGCCGATCCTGCATGGCATTATCTCAGATCTGAGGCCGAACATGACTTTGGGACAACTTTGCAGCTCTGTGTTGCTTTATCACACAAGAATTCAGGATACAATCAGGAACGTTTGATAAACATTCTATAAATTAAACTTCTATCCATGGTTGATTATATCGGGTCTCCTTTGGTTGTTGTTGATGCACGTTAAAAGTTCAAACACGCAACTTCAAGGCTGGGATTTCTTGGAAAATCACCTTACGCTGCTGTAGACTAAATGCAGATAATATTATGAAGTCCATCAATTAAATTATCTAGATTTATACATGTCCTCAAAGGGATAGTTCACCCAAAAATGAAAATGTGATGTTTATCTGCTTACCCCCAGGGCATCCCAGTGACTTTGTTTCTTCAGTAGAACACAAACGAAGATTTTTAACTCAAACCGTTGCAGTCTGTCAGTCATATAATGGAAGTGAATGGGAATCACGGCTTTGAGAGTCAAAAAAACATACACAAACAAAACCAAATTAAACGCTGCGGCTCGTGATGACACATTGATGTGTAAAGACACGAAACGATCGTGCTGTGCAATAAACCGAATAATAAGCGGTAATGCACTTATAAGTCTGCAATCCGCCGTAAAGCAAGAAGAAGAAGAAGACGCGTCACCCGCCGGCTGTTGAGGACACGCTCAGGACAGTTCAGACATTGCAGTGCATCAGAGGTAAAAAAAATATATAAATGCTGTTCAGTTTCTTGCACAGACCGATCGTTTAGTGTCTTTACACATCAATGTATCATCACGAGTCGCAGCGTTTAATTTGGTTTTGTTTGTGTATGTTTTTTTTACTCTCAAAGCCGTGATTCCCATCCACTGACATTATAAGACTGACAGACTGCAACGGTTTGAGTTAAAAATCTCCTTTTGTGTTCTACTGAAGAAACAAAGTCACCTACATCTTGATTGCCCCGGGGGTAAGCAGATAAACATCAAATTAAAATTTTTGGGTGAACTATCCCTTTAAGAAAACTTGAGAGATGCTTGTCTGTGCAAAACCAGCAGTTGCCAGGGCATTGTTTTGTAGTTGCTAGGGTGTTTTCTGGGTGGATGGTTACAGGTTTAAAACTGCCCACCTACAAGTCTCTGTGATATTATCATCATCCCTAAATATGCAACCTAGGCTCATTGGAAAAAGATACCTATCCAATTCACTGCAGTTTCCAGCTGATATTAACACTAGTGGCAATAAAACACTAACAACATTTATGCCTTTTTGCGTAAACGATCCATTACAGGGGCAGATTTTCAATTGATAAAGACTTATTTTTGTACAGTTTCTTGTATAATATAATGTTATGAGCTCAAAACCCTTTTGACATGGTGGATGGTTTGTAAACAAATACATTTTGATGTTTGCATCAAATAATCAGCTTTATATGTATATCTTTTCTGTGTAAACTTGCTCCATAGCTCACCTGGTACAATATTGCACTTGCGATGTGAAGCACTCGGGTACGAGTCACAAGAAAAGTTCAAAGACTTGTAAAGGGAAGCTAAAATTCCATGCAAATGCATTTTTAATCACACTTTTGCTTTTGTTAAATCTATTGGTTAGGATTTAGTATAAGGTTTAGTTTAGGTTGTACATTATGTTCAAATGCGATACAGCATTGACCTAGCATCACTCACCGGAAACTTCATTTACGTACAACAAACAATACAATAAAAAATTGCCAGAATATTCATGTGTTTCGAGAAAGCTGAATGCACTTTTGGTGCCACTCACTGGACATTTCACTTTGAATGTGTCACGAAATATGCAAGAAGCATCGTAATAGATCCATTTTGCAGGCATGTTTTCCCAGTGAGCTTAGGTTGGAAATATTCATCGCTCACATCGGTCCTTCAATGTAAGTCTAAGTGATTTTTTCGCCATTTTATCAGGTGAAAATCATATTTCTAATCAATTAAGCAACAGTACACAACAAGAAGACACAAGATTTTGATGTCTTGAGCATGCTCACATTGAGCTTTAATACTTCTGAAAAACCCCTGGCTTAGGTAGCACAACTAGTTAAAGAGAGCTTGAACTTGACACTATTCCCTGACGTATTCGACTTTCCTCTGGGGTTAAACTTAAAATGGCAGATGTGATCTTTGTGTTCGCAGTTGAGAACAAAAGGAACTGATTTCTGCCTGCCGGGGATGTGAAAGCAGTAGTTACGGTTTGGCAGTAGAGGGTCATTGTCCTCTAGTGGAGGGTATGCGTCTCTGCACCGTTGTTTTTTATAGTTTTCAGGTCGGCCCTTCGGTCTGGTTTTCATTAGAAACCACTTTGCTTAAGGCCTGACCGAATGAGGCAAGCTCGTACAATATTTGTGATGGTCAAATAAACACAGGCATTTTCAGACATTGTTTACGATGACGGCCACCCACTAGCTGGGAGGGCAACAACATGGGCTCAACACAAACCAGGAAGTAGGTGCATAACAGACAGCGTCACCCAAACACAGCGGATGTTTTCATAGGCGTGTGTTTACAGAGAACGCCCACCGTTTGGTGCCTTCGCTCTGGCTACTCAGTGCCAGTTTGGGAAACCATGTCTTCATCGGCTGTAAAAAGAAGCCTAAAGAAGAACATTGTACTATTTACAAGTGCTTTACAGTGAAATTCCACGGTCTAAAGCATAGGAAAGAGAAATCCCTAATGAGATCTCTTTAGTACATCACTTGACAGCAGTGAGATTAAATTGAGAGCAAATGGAGAAACTTTTCCTTAAAGGGACAGTAAAAATTAGACTTCTGTCATGTCATTACAAACCTGTTTGGCTTTCTTTATTCTGTGGAAAATAAAAGATGATTTATGATGATTATGAAGAACATTTGTGTCCGAACAACATTGGACCCCATTGACTTTCAGTGTAAAAAAACACCAAAACATTTTTTTAAAACTCTTTTTATGGCAGGAAAATGACAGAATTTTCATTTTTGGGTAAACTATCCCTTTAAGTCTCCTTATTTCTCATATGTTTCTCTTAAGAAAAAATTATGTTCTCAAGAGATCTCAATGTGAACTCAAACTCATCAAGTTCTCATCAATTCTCATCACTTTTATAGCTCTACATACAGCATTTACTCTTACTTTATGACAACTATTCACTCATTGCTGTCTATTTTTTCCTAAGGAATTTTACGAGAAACGTGAGACAAAGTTGATACTTAAAATAAACCTTCCTGACAGCTCTATTAATTTAAAAACACCGTTATATAGACTTTAAACCATCATAATTCTGCCCTGAACACAAGTTTAACCTATTGTGTATTACTCAAATACAAGATACATTAAATATTCAACTGGACCAGAGACATTAAAGTTCAACTGCAACTATAATAAAGTCACATCAGCTTTAATATATTGTTCAAGCAAAAGCTATTTTAAGAACAATCATAAAATATAAATGTGCAGAAGACAGTTTTACTTTTGGGTAGGTGGATAATTACATCTGTCTGTGTGCACTCAGACTTTGGCTTGAACTTTTTGGGGTGGCAGACAATTTGGACAAATGAGGGATGGAGCAATCATACAGTATGACGGCATGAAGTCTGCTCACATTGCAGCTTATTCTGGCTACCAATTAAACGCCTCCTTAGACAGGAAGAGAACGTCTGAATGACACGTAAAATGACCAACCACAGTTTTAAAAAATATATATATTTTTTCTTTTAGGGGTGGGATTATCAGAAGAAGGTTGCACCACAATAATAGTCCAGAGTAAAATGTAAATAAATAATGGTACAGCAGTCAGGTTGAAAGATGTATAAAAATGAAATCGTTTTAAAAAACATGCAATAATAGTGTAAAGATTAGGCCTACTTATTTTCAACCTGGAGCCAGACATTAAAAAAAAAAAAAAGGTTATATTGTTTGATCCAACCGCAAGGTCTATATTTCTCAGAAAATATTAAGAATATAATATTAGAAAAAAATACAATCATATGTCTAGGAGAAATAATCAAGAAATTAACGGATCTTATATGATTGGGATTTATCTTTCTTGTGGCATGTACTTCAAAAAATGTCCCTTTGTTAGTGATGATACCTAGAAGCTGATTTAAGAACCATACAGAAAAATATCAAAATAGTTCTTGTTTAGAAGGGATTCATGCTAAATCCCATATATTTTCATTTGCTTAAAAATATAACACCCTAGCAAGTTACCACACAGCAACGATCCGGAACAAAACCACATAGTAAAACAAAAGATGTTAAAATATGCTAAAGATGCTAAATCACGATCACTTACATCTGGCGTCATGATTCGATCACAGATGAGACACATCGCTGTTTCTCAAATATATTTGAATTTTAATCAAAGCACAAACATGGTGTTTCAAGTGAAATATGTAGAGTATTTAATGGCTTACCTGTGTAAAGTGAACTTCAGATGTGATTCACATGATCTGATATGCTGAAGCAAGACTTTGGCTGAAGTCTTGTGCATGTATATTAAATAATGCGCTTATTCCAAACGTTTTATTCAGGCCGTTATTTTGCACAAGTTGGTGGGAAATGTCAAATCCCTTGTTTTAGAGCTCTGGTTGATTGACAAGTGAGTAGACGTTGCTTCGCGATGCATCGGTGATTAATGTGATTTCAGTGATTTGAACACAAAACATATTATTCCTCGTTTTACATTCCACTTGTACTCAGGGGACATTGCATAAACTTAGCCTCTATGTTTAGTCAGTGTCTTAAAGGGGTCATATGATGCGATTTCAATTTTTCCTTTCTCTTTGGAGTGTTACAAGCTCTTGGTGCATAAATAAGATCTGTAAAGTTGTGAAGACTAAAGTCTCAAATCCAAAGAGATATTCTTTATAAAAGTTCAGAGTCAGACACGCCTACCTAAAACGGCTCGTTCTAACACGCCCCCACATATCTACATCACTATGTGGGAAGATTTGCATAACGCCGCCCAATATTCACGCAAAGAAAGAAGGTGTAACTTTTATTCTCGCTGTAGTATTGTTGCTGCCGCCGCCGCCATGTCGTGAAGGCGCTGTGTGTTTCGTTGTGAAAGCGAAACTACTTTGTTTGGTCTTCCAAAAGAGGACGATATCCGCTTCGTCATGCCTGGAGCTGATCCGTGCTGGTCCCTGAGGAAATACTACAACTTTGCTGTGGATCGCCGGATCGGCTTTCACCGTGGATGAAGCGGAGTCCAGCTCGGGGTCGTCACATGTGGTTGCCGCAAGCCCTCCGGACGCTCCTTCATCGAATCCGCCGCCTCTGCTCACTCTAGCCCGCCGGCCGTTCCTCACTTTATCCCCCGGTCTCTGCTCACTCTATAGGCCGCCGTGTGTGAGGTACGCTTGAGGTATTCAGCCAATCACAACACACTGGATAGCTGGCCAATCACAGCACACCTCGCTGTGATTGGTACAAGTTTGACCAGCTAGCAGTTAGCCAAAGGGTAATCAGTTTTAAAATCATTTTTAAACATAGACTAATCTAAGCTTTTATGTAACTGAATAAAAAAAAAAATATGACCAGTCTTAAAGAAAAAAAATAACTAACTTAAAACTAGTCTCCCAGTTCATGATTCAGTTTGATTTATGTAAGAAAAATCAGGCTAGGAACCAAAAGACTATGGAACACCCAAGACGTGTCATTCGTATAGTTCTGAATGGGGGGAAATGCAATGCTCAAGAAAGCCCCGCCTTCTGAGTAAAAGAGCCAATCGCTAATCGGTAAAGTCAGCTCGTCACAGCAGTTGCCGTTAGAAGTCCCGGTTGCTATAGAAACACTCAGCGTTCTGAGACATTCCCTTAAGACTGCGCATGCGCACTGCCTGGTATAGCCTGAAAATACGCTTTTTAAACTCTATTAGAACATAAGAAACAACATTTATGAGACAGTTGTTGTCAGATTTCATTGGTGATTTAACATATGAAATTTAATCATGAGCTTAGCGAACAGTTTTGGAGAATTTGATAGCAACATTTGAAAAAAATCCAAGTTATGAAAAACTGCCGTTATAATCACTGAAACTGCGAAATTAATCTCTTATTTAAATAGTATTTGCACTTCGTGGTTTATCAGCACAGAGAATTCAGTTAACGCGCGCACTCAACAAAACTCCGGCATTTTCAGCACCGACTAAACTAAACGAATCTGATTGGCCATTGCATTCATAAACTCATCAGAAACATGTGTGATTGGTTAGAAGGCTCGACGCTGCAAAAACAAAGCGTAAAAAGCAATCTGGTAGCGTGCGCAGATGTAAATGTAATTCTGCGAATCGATCATTTTCACATTTCATTTTAACTGCGACAGCCGTATATTTAGATTAATGATGGAGGGGCAATTTTTGCCCCTTTATCTTGAATTTGTGGTGCATTTTGTTCATTTTGGTGGCATTTTTGCCACAAGCCCTCCTTAATTTCTGACCCTGTGATTGTAACATCGGTAATTATTATTCCGTAAACTGAATAGTTGTGTAGCTTATGTCCACACCAGAGTGCATACAGCCAGTCTTCTAAGTTGCTTCATATATTAAAAGTGTTTCCAATCAACAGCCTGACATCTACACGAGAGTCACCATAAAGACAGCACACTACTGCATTAGGAAACTCATGTCCAATCAGATCTGCTGTCCTCAACACCGAGCCTAGCTGAGCCTATAAATTAGAGTAATAAAACAATCTTGGCATTAGAAAACTGGAGGCTAAATTGCGTTACATTATTTTAGCACATAATGTGAGCCAGTCAGGTTTGTAAAAGCAACAGCTATGCCAAGGACAAGTCAGAGGTAGAGAAGCACCTAGTGTCATATCGTCATGCTCATCTTCTGTAATTATTGCTGATTAGGTCTTTTTAAATGTTTGTCGGCGGCTTTTCTTTTCTCTGATCTGGGCTCTGCTCCAGCGCTTGCTTATAAGCATCGATCAACACGCTTTGAAAGGGACATTTGTCTAATGAAGATGCCCGTGACTTGCGACCCTGTCTGTGATGGGCGAGACGTGAGAGTGCACTATGTAATGAAAGTCTTTTTATTACACAGGGACTGATGGCACACAACCCAGCTGACTCACACCGGACGGAGAATCCCGGGCCGAGGGGCAGTGATTATATTTCCCATGGAAAACTCCAGAAACATCTCAAACCCCTCTTTCTCTCTCACACCAATGCAAAAAAAGCTAGTTTGGACCAACTTAAAGTCCCCATGAAATGGCATTCACAGCTCAATTTACTTTCATAGTCTGATGTATTACTGATTGAAACTCAGTGAGGAAACGTGTGAGTCATGTGGTTGGAGGGGCTGGGTCACAAAGCAAGAGGGATTTGTGATGTCAGCTGAAAAAGAAAGTTGTTTCAGAGGCAGAGCAAGTTGTTACATTTTGTTGAAAGACTATGAAAACAAGCATTTTTTAAAATAAGAATAATGTGCATCAAGGAATTTTAAACAAACAGGAACATGTTTTAAGAAAGTAAATTTTTTTGCAAATATATGCATTTAAAATGTACGGTCTTTTTTTCCCCCCCAGGAAATCAGTCCAAAAATATGGACTAGACCAGTGGTTCTCAATTCCGGTCCGTAGCAACCACATAGCAGCATTCTAAAAAGCCACTCACGACATAAAACTTTAGCAACTGCATAACAACACCTTGGCAACTGCATAGCAGCATTCTAAAAAGCCACGCACAACATAACACCTTAGCAACTGCATAGCAACACATTAGCAACATTTTAAAAAGCCACTCACAACATAACACCTTAGCAACCGCATAGCAACACCTTAGCAACTGCATAGCAACATTCTAAAAAGCAATTCACAACATAACACCTTAGCAACTGCATAGCAACATTCTAAAAAGTCACTCACAGCACCTTAGCAACAGCATAGCAACACCTTAGCAACTGCATAGCAACATTTAAAAAAAGCCACTCACAACATAACACCTTAGCAACCGCATAGCAACACTTTAGCAACTGCATATCAACATTCTAAAAGTCACTCACAACATAACACCTTAGCAACTGCATAGCAACATTCGAAAAAGCCACTCACAGCACCACAGCAACTGTATAGCAACATTCTAAAAAGCCACTCACAACGTAACACCTTAGCAACTGCATAGCAACATTCTAAAAAGCCACTCACAGCACCTTAGCAACTGCATAGCAAAACCTTAGCAACTGCATAGCAACATTTTTAAAAAGCCACTCACAACATAACACCTTAGCAACACCTTAGCAACTGCATAACAACATTCTAAAAAGCCACTCACAGCACCTCAGCAACTGTATAGCAACATTCGAAAAAGCCACTCACAACGTAACACCTTAGCAACCGCATAGCAACATTCCAAAAAGCCACTCACAACACCTTAGCAACCGCATAGCAAAACCTTAGCAACCGCATAGCAACATTCCAAAAACCCACTCACAACACCTTAGCAACCGCATAGCAAAACCTTAGCAACTGCATAGCAACATTCCAAAAAGTCACTCACAGCACCTTAGCAACCGCATAGCAAAACCTTAGCAACCGCATAGCAACATTCCAAAAACCCACTCACAACACCTTAGCAACCGCATAGCAAAACCTTAGCAACCGCATAGCAACATTCCAAAAAGCCACTCACAGCACCTTAGCAACCGCATAGCAAAACCTTAGCAACCGCATAGCAACATTCCAAAAACCCACTCACAACACCTTAGCAGCTGCAAAGCAATGTCCTAAAAACACTCAGAACACCTCAGAAAATAAATTTAATTAAACAAACTGTCATTTAAAAGTGCTAAACTGAGTGATAAATGTCTGTTGCGATATTTAATATGAAAATAAACAAAATTGCTCATATTAATTTCCTCATCCAAACCGTTAGTAGGAAGTGACTGGAATGTATTTATTTTGAAAGCCTTTTCTTGGCTTTTGTCAACTAAGTGCAGTTTTGCGTGGCTGTGACATAAACTAAAGACTATTGGGTATTTTAAAAAGGCACCAGTCTTTCATTATGTTCCGCCCCAACTTCCTGTTTCAAAAGGAAATACATCAACACAGGAAAGAAATCTGAGCTCATCAAACCATTTCATGGGACTTTAACTGGTTTAGATGGGCACAGTAGTTGTTTTTGAAGGTAGACCAGTGTATTATCGTGAAAGATCCCAAAACAAGCCGGTTATTTATGCTGACTGAACTAGTTTAGCTGGTCAAGGGTCAGTTTTGGGGCAAGCTGCACTGTGTAAACCTTTTGGAACGAGCTGCCCTTCTTAACTAACCTGTGACCTGATATCTGTGTGTTTCTCCTTTAAAAGGAACACAACCAAGAAATAAGCTGCTTTAGGTTGGAAATGTACGACTTTATTACAGGGCCTAGAGCTCTCAATATGCAGATAAGACTGTGACTACCCGGCTAACGAAAATATGTTCTAAGAACGTTTTGCTAACCAGTGTTCGGTAAAGTTACTTTTAAAAGTAATGCATCACAATATTCCCTTACTCCATAAAAAAGTAACTAATTGGATTACTTAGCTACTT
Source organism: Sinocyclocheilus grahami (assembly GCF_001515645.1). Taxonomy (NCBI): domain Eukaryota; kingdom Metazoa; phylum Chordata; class Actinopteri; order Cypriniformes; family Cyprinidae; genus Sinocyclocheilus; species Sinocyclocheilus grahami. The sequence goes on along the minus strand of NW_015505395.1, from coordinate 1,465,501 downwards.
TTTATGGAAAGTAATGCATTACATTACCTTTGTGTTACTTTTTGTCACCTGGGCTGGGCTTGCTTATTTGATTTTTAATAACAGAAAACCTAAAAGTTATATATATATATATATATATATATATATATATATATAGGCAACTGCAAGGGCCTTTTCGGGCCTTATTTGAAAAAGTAACTCAGATGTTACGTTGTAAATTTAAAATGTGTTACTTTCCTAGTTACTTGAAAAAGTAATCTGATTACTTGTAATGTACCCCCAGCACTGTTGCTAACGTTCCTATTAAGTTATGAAAATGTTCTCTTTTAACATTACTGGACTTAGCATCTTAGACTTTTAACATGACTTAGCTGGGTAGACAATTGAAATGCCTAAAAATAAGTGTTTTCTGAATATTGTTATTATTTTTATTGTTATTCATAATTTTATATTATTTTATTATTGTTCAGGGAGGCTGAAGGATCTAGAATTATGTTAAGCTAAAGCTAATAAACGTTAACATTGCCTCAAAGGCAGCTCATAAAACCACTTCAAAGAGGTATACAGCTAATATCTGATAGAAGCAGAGTTTATACTTCTGGATTAACGTATAAGTGCAGTATTACAGCTGTGGACTGGAATGATTTCATCAGTATTTAAAGCCAGTATAAGCCATCTTTATAGACTGTTGCAATCATGTATTGGCATTTTCACTCTGGGGCCCAGAGAGGGCGCTTCAGACCACAGCGCGACAGAAAGGTGACTCCAATGACACGGGAATGTCTTATAAATGTGTACAGCTCACATGAAATAAAACATCAAGTGTTTAAATTAAATTCTCAGTGAGTTCTGATTTTATAAACAAAATAAATAAAATGAATTTATAATTTCTAAACATTTCTGATTTATGAAATATAGGAATGGTATTATGATATGAAGTCTGGTGTAATGATGCTGAAAATTCAGATTTGATCACAGGAATAAATTACATTTTACAATATATTACAATAGAAGTTATTTTAAATTGTAATAATATTTCACAATATAACAGGTTTTGCTATATTTTTAATCAAATAATTGCAGCCTCGAGCAGAAGAGACTTCTTTCAAAAACATTAAAAATTCTAATACTATTGACCCTTTAAATTTAATTTTTTTTTTTTTATAGCTGTATGGTTTGGGTCCTTTTTCCTAATGGCTTTCTCACATTCAGCATTTGTACATGACAGTATTCCTCCATTCTGACTAATATTTACACTATAATTTAGAGCTCTATATGGGACAGTATTGACAGCGTCTGTGTCCCTGTTTATTTAAATCTTGTCTGAGAGTTTCCTCACTTCTTTCTGAGGGGCCTCTTCACATCCCAGCATGCGTCTGTTCAGGGGATGAATGCTTTATGTCTTTTTATAACATTATTAAGAGATATATGCATCATAAAACAAAAATCAAATGGCTTTGTATGCCATTCAGCATCTGAAAGCCTATAAGAGAACATGCTGGATCATATTTCATGCCAAAATCAAAGAAATATATATTTTTTTTATTTTTACTTTATCCCCCGGTTTCACAGACAAGGCTTAAGCCTCGTCCCAGACTAAAATGTAAATCTGATCTGTTTCAACTGAAAGAAACTTGCACTGACTGATCTTAAAATATATCAGTGCCTTTGTTTTGTCTCAAGATGCACACCAGAAATGTTTTTTTCTAAGGCACTTTTATAAAAAAATTACTTAAATGTCCTAATTTAACTATGGCCTAATCCTGGCTTAGTCTAAGCTCTGTCTGTGAAACCAGGCCTATATATTTTAATTAGCATTTTCATGAAAATTTTACAAATTCTCCACAAATGCTCATAATTGTAATGCATAAAAAAAATCTAATTTGCCTTACTGTAATGCAATATATTTAAATAGTAAAAATATATTTAATTTGTGAAGTATTCACAGATCATGGTAGTATTTTTCTGCTGCCTTTAATTGATGCTTTTTCTAATATATATATATATATAAAACTTATAATCAAAAATAAAAACAAAAAAATAACAAAATATTTATTTCATGGGAAAACTTGCTTAATTGCCCTGAAAAAAAAAATCATACATTTTCATGTCATGCTTCTTTATTTTCTTTATATGCTTAAAAGCGTCTGATGTCTCGCACAGGCCACATGGTCCTGTCATGATGCAGGAACCTCTGATTCCCCTATAGTCAAACTCAATCTGCTGGACTCCAGGCGGAGTGGACAAATACTGAGCGTGGGTGACTCATTCAGTGACCCGTCTCTTCTCTCGTCTGGCTCCTGAAAGACAAATGGTGTGCAGGTTAAGCGGGTGTGTTCCTCGTGACTAGCCGCTAAGTGATTGTGGGTTAGCCGAGCGCACAAGGTCAGTCAAACACAGTCATTATTCTTGGCCTGAACCGCTGACTAAACAACGCAAATGAGTCTTGGACGCATTACTTCTAGCCAAACATAAAGACAAGCAAGCATGCCTTAATATATGAAAAATTGCTGCAGTAATTCAAAATCACTTGTGTTTTTGTTTCTTTTAACTTCTTAAAGTGTCTACACAGCTGATGAGAAGCAGCCCATAAAAAGGTTTAGAGCAAATGGAGCAAATGTCCAACCAAGAAAAAAAACAAAACAAAAACAAGACAAAAATACTGAGGAAGAGTTTTAGTTTTTGCAACGTATGCAACATGAATTTAAAGGTATAGTTCACAGAAAAATTTAACTTTTGTCGTCATTTACTCACTCTCAGATTGTTCTAAACCTGTGTGAGTTTCTTTCTTCTGTTGAGCACAAAAGAAGATATTTTGAAGAATGTGAGTAACCAAACAGTATCTGGTCCCCATTGACTTCCGTAGTATTTTTTTCCCCTTACTATGGAAGTCAATGGATACCATCAGCTTTTTGGTTGCCAACATTCTTCATATCTTCTTTTGTGTTCAACAGAAGAAAGAAACTCATACAAGTTTGGAATAACTTGATGGTGATTAAACGATGACAGCATTTTCATTTTCAAGACTTTAAAATTTATTAAGACCTTTTAAAGGTCCCATATTGTCAAAACTGAAATTTCCTGGCTTTTTTAAACTGAGGTCTAGGTGCTATGTAACTACCATATAAGTTTCAAACCAGTCAATCCGCAGTAAACTGCACACAGCCTGCATAAAGTAGCTGTGATTTTTCCGTGACTTCCGTAAAAAGGTGACGTCAGAACCACCCCGAGCACTGCCCACAGCCCCACTCTCCTTTTGCCAAACCCCCAGACAACATCGCTTCCATGCCATTGCTGAGCAACAACAACACGGAAACATGTCGAGAAAACACTGTTCAGTCTGGATGTCAGGAAACTACATCATTGCACAGTAGGGCTGTGACGGTCGCCGTGACAACCGCAGTGCACGTGACGTCACACACTCTATAACAAGCATAATACACAGTTTTGTATACAAGTGTAATAATAGTAACAGTTGCCAATTGTTTTATTTAGACTATAAGTCTATGCTAATTCACAAATTACCTCAAACACCATACACAGCGTTTGATCATTTAGATTGGCAGATTTGAGAGCAGGAAAATACAGTACAGAATACAGAAACCAAATACTACATCGCCAATCTGGAATCATTTCCATTCATGTCACCCATCCGCATTTGTACAAGTGTCTTCAAGTTCACGTCAAACATGTGAGGCCGGACAACATTTCCCTCAGCAGTGACCATCATTACCGGTGTTTCTATACTTGCGAGTATCACCAATCCACCGCAGGCTACAGCATACATGACCCTAGTTACCTGTGGTTGGCCTGGCCGTGCCTCACTCAGAAAACAACAGGCCAATCAGAAGAGAGGCTCATGAATATTAATTAGACAGGCCAAAATCGACTTGTTCTCTGCAGAGCTCCTGAGAGAGGTGCAGTAAAAATATATTGAGATGGTTTTTGATACTTATCCCGCAAATATATATTCTTAAGGACATCAAGACTTCAAATAAAACTCCAGAAAGGTGTAAAATATGTGACCTTTAAAGGCCTTCATTTGTGGAAGGGAGAGTTAGAAAAGAGTTTTTAAGGCCTTTTCTGAGAAATTGATACAAATTAAGTGAGTTCATGATTAAAATGAGTAAAAATATCTAATGGGCTCAGAAAAACTAAAAAAACTAAAACATTTTCATACCTCATTGACAGATATTTGTTCTTGTTTTAAGCAGAAACTCAATTTCTCAGAAAACAAGAATTCATATCTTTATTTTGCATCTCAAGTAAATTAATCTTTATTTAAGGTATTAGACATTATATTTCCAGACATTTATATTTTAGACCGTAAACAAGAACTTTTAATAAGCATTTAAAGGCCTGGCAATTATTGCACTGATCCATAATTATCTGTGAGAATTTATGGCAATAACGCAGGTTTTTTGAGGATGTTGATGATGTTTGAATGTGGTTCCTCTTTGGGTAAAAACAGCACGGCTGTCCTGTGGCGCGTCAGACAGTAACTCTGACCAAAAATAACACGCGTGAAAATAAACATCCATTCAAACAGCAAACGTTCAACACCATTTCCACGAAACAAGGAACCTGCCATCCAAGAATAATACCAACCTGTGAGTGCTTATGAATTATTGAAGCCTTTAAAATAAGTCAAGAATAAGTTAAGAAAGTTGTCTCTTTTCCTCGTCGAAAATTTACAAAATGCAGTCTGATGATCAGGACAGTCTCTCACTAGTAAAAAAAAAATCACAGCTTAAATGGAGAGCACAATGCTTCTCAGATGTTTCTCCTGAAAAAAAAACACAGGAAATGTTCTCTGAATATTCTGGTAAGGTTTTCTCAATGTTGTGAACAAATGTTCTTCCAGTAACATTAATAGAATGTTCATTCAACGTTGTCTGGTCTTTAATAATGTTCACAAAACAATTTATACAACGTTCATGTAATGTGTTTTCCTGTAATGTGTTCACACCAGAACTATATGATAACAGCACAGATGAGAGTGCGAACATTTAAAGCGGCAGACGACAAAAGAGTGGCGCGCACTTATAATAAACAGAACGTTATTGTGCATTGGTGTAGATGCTGCTAACATACAGTTATCATTCTTTACTGTATGGCCTTTACTGTATGACTAATGATGACTCATCTGTGTCTGTTTGAACTCTTCTGAGACTGATGCTCAAATCATAACTGAGAGCAAATCAGAAACAAATTGAAGGAGGAATAGAGAAGGAAAAACTGAGTGAAGGGATGAAAGGCAGGAGATGAAGAGGTTTGTTAGATGACAGAGATGTGTTAAGTGTCTCAGAGCGGCTACACAGAGACTGAACTCAACACTGACAGAGATGTGAAAGAAAGTCTCTCGCTCTCTCTTCTCTATGTGTTGTTGTTGGTAGTGTGTTGCTAAGCTGCACTTTGATTTGATTGGAATGTAATGAGCATAAAATACACAAATATTGAGTGTAAATGATAGGGCTGCACAATTATGACAAAAATCATAATTGTCGATTTTTCCCTTGAAATTGTAACTGCGATGAATAATTACGATTACCACAACATTGATTGAATGATGTTTATACCACTGTTTGAAGTAACTGCATGCCATATTTTTATATGAAAATAAACAAACTGAAAACACTAACTGAAAAACTTTTATTGCTTATATAAGCCTCAAATATCAACTATATTGGATTGATTTCTTTAAACAAAAAAGTAAAAAATTGGCATGGTATTATAATGTTATACTAAAACTCAAATTAAAACAATGGAAAACATTTAAGATAACCTGTAGAAAGAAAAAAAAACCGCATCTTAAGCATGCAGAATAGCATAAGTGGACTTTGAATGATTAATTGCCGCTTTGAATGATTATGTAATTGTGGCATCCATAATTGTAATCGAGAAATATATATATATATATAATATATATATATATAAGGACCACAAAACCTTAAGTCTTAAGTCGCTGGGGTATATTTGTAGCAATAGCCACAAATACATTGTATGGGTCAAAATTATTGATTTTTCTTTTATGCCAAAAATCATTAGGATATTATAAGTATAAGTAAATATCATGTTCCATGAAGATATTTAGTAAATTTCCTACTGTAAATATATTAAAACATAATTTTTGATTAGTATCTCACTAGTAAAAAAAAAATCACAGCTTAAATGGAGAGCACAATGCTTCTCAGATGTTTCTCCTGAAAAAAAAACACAGGAAATGTTCTCTGAATATTCTGGTAAGGTTTTCTCAATGTTGTGAACAAATGTTCTTCCAGTAACATTAATAGAATGTTCATTCAACGTTGTCTGGTCTTTAATAATGTTCACAAAACAATTTATACAACGTTCATGTAATGTGTTTTCCTGTAATGTGTTCACACCAGAACTATATGATAACAGCACAGATGAGAGTGCGAACATTTAAAGCGGCAGACGACAAAAGAGTGGCGCGCACTTATAATAAACAGAACGTTATTGTGCATTGGTGTAGATGCTGCTAACATACAGTTATCATTCTTTACTGTATGGCCTTTACTGTATGACTAATGATGACTCATCTGTGTCTGTTTGAACTCTTCTGAGACTGATGCTCAAATCATAACTGAGAGCAAATCAGAAACAAATTGAAGGAGGAATAGAGAAGGAAAAACTGAGTGAAGGGATGAAAGGCAGGAGATGAAGAGGTTTGTTAGATGACAGAGATGTGTTAAGTGTCTCAGAGCGGCTACACAGAGACTGAACTCAACACTGACAGAGATGTGAAAGAAAGTCTCTCGCTCTCTCTTCTCTATGTGTTGTTGTTGGTAGTGTGTTGCTAAGCTGCACTTTGATTTGATTGGAATGTAATGAGCATAAAATACACAAATATTGAGTGTAAATGATAGGGCTGCACAATTATGACAAAAATCATAATTGTCGATTTTTCCCTTGAAATTGTAACTGCGATGAATAATTACGATTACCACAACATTGATTGAATGATGTTTATACCACTGTTTGAAGTAACTGCATGCCATATTTTTATATGAAAATAAACAAACTGAAAACACTAACTGAAAAACTTTTATTGCTTATATAAGCCTCAAATATCAACTATATTGGATTGATTTCTTTAAACAAAAAAGTAAAAAATTGGCATGGTATTATAATGTTATACTAAAACTCAAATTAAAACAATGGAAAACATTTAAGATAACCTGTAGAAAGAAAAAAAAACCGCATCTTAAGCATGCAGAATAGCATAAGTGGACTTTGAATGATTAATTGCCGCTTTGAATGATTATGTAATTGTGGCATCCATAATTGTAATCGAGAAATATATATATATATATAATATATATATATATAAGGACCACAAAACCTTAAGTCTTAAGTCGCTGGGGTATATTTGTAGCAATAGCCACAAATACATTGTATGGGTCAAAATTATTGATTTTTCTTTTATGCCAAAAATCATTAGGATATTATAAGTATAAGTAAATATCATGTTCCATGAAGATATTTAGTAAATTTCCTACTGTAAATATATTAAAACATAATTTTTGATTAGTAATATGCATTGCTAAGAACTTCATTTGGACAACTTTAAAGGAGATTTTCTCAATATTTGGATTGTTTTGCACCGTCAGATTCCAGATTTTCAAATAGTTGTATCTCGGCCAAATATTGTCCGATTCTAACAAACCATACATCAATGGAAAGATTATTTATTCAGCTTTCAGATGATGTATACATACTTTTGTGGTCCAGGGTAATTATTTAATAAAATTCTTCTGCTCACCAAGGCATCATTTATTTATTTATTTATATGTATTTATATAAAAAAATACAGTAAATACAGTAATATTGTGAAATATTATTAACATTTAAAATAATTGTTTTCTATGTGAATATTACGGTGGCCGAGAAGTGCAAAACAAATCACAATTCTGAAAACAAAATAACAAATTACAAACGCAAATGCAAGTCTAAAAAACTAAATAACAATTCAGAAAGCACAACAACAATTCAGAAAACATTATAACAAGTCAGAAAACACAACGACAAATCCGAAAACAAATGAACAAGTCAGAAAACACAACGACAAATCAGACAAACTGGAAGAGGTATAGTTTGAGACAGCGCCATTGGTTTGGGATTAATCACCGCTGACTGGACGAGACATCTGTCAATCAACGTTTACAGGAAGAAAAATTGCGACAAGACGTCATACTTAATCAAATAGACTGTAGTTCCTAATATGGTGTAATATCTCATTTGTATTCCCTACCACTAGATGGCAGACATGTAGTACTTCGATTCTAGACCAAAATTTTCCTCCCTTTTCAAATCTCGTATCACATCGTAAAGGCATTTATTTTCAATAAAAATTAAGGAAATAATCAAAAAGTTGAAAATAAAGTATGGGGTAGGGTTAGGGTAGGTGTAGGGAGGGCTTTATTGCGACTCTGCTGTTCTTCGGCTGGTTCTTCTCTGTATACGTTGATTGACAGATGTTTCGTGCAGTCAGCGGTGATTAATCCCAAACCAATGGTGCTGTCTCAAACTATACCTACCTCTTCCAGTTTGTCTGATTTGTCGTTGTGTTTTCTGACTTGTTAATTTGTTTTCGGATTGGTCGTTGTGTTTTCTGACTTGTTATAATGTTTTCTGAATTGTTGTTGTGCTTTCTGAATTGTTATTTAGTTTTTTAGACTTGCATTTGCGTTTGTAATTTGTTATTTTGTTTTCAGAATTGTGATTTGTTCTGCACTTCTCGGCCACCGTAGAATATATTGTAAAATGTAATTTATTGCTGTGATCAAAGCTGAATTTTCAGAATCATTACTCCAGTCTTTTTAAAAATATTTTTTAAAACTTTATCTTTATAGTTATTGTTGGTGTGAACGTGTCTGTAATAATAATAATAATATCAATAAAAACTTTAACTGATCCTTAACATGTATAGTCATGTTTATGTCCTAAATCAGTAGTCCTGTCTGTCAGCGTTTCTCAGTGAAAACATCCTGAGAGTCCAGACAAACACACGGAGGTTCAGCTGGAAATATCTGAAGGAAGTTTGAAGTGAAGAAATGCTCTGACAGACAGACAGACTGGCCTGATTTCTGAATCACAATCCCGGTGCGGTTCTGAGGGAAACCACCACTGCATTTCTGGGTTTCCTTCACACACACACACACACACACACACACACACACACACGCTTCTAACCAACTCTGCTCACACACTTCCCTCCGCAAACACAAACTACTCTCTAAACTTATAAGAAGCTGACATAGAAACTCACACACGTCGTGCACGTTTTCTCTCACGTACACCATCCCTGACGCCAGTCACACACTTCACAGACTCAGCATGAGCACCTGATGTCATTCTCACTCACCCTACATCTTTTCCAATCATATCTGTGTGAAGAGGAAGAGGTAAACATGCTGAAGAGCAGACAGCACAACTACTTCCTGTTTGGTCTCGACTCGCCAAAAGCATTAGTGGACCTGCAGCAATTGTAAATAGTTTGAAAGCTCTTTAACATTTTAAATACGATAAAAAAATAATTAATTTTTTTAAAATATATTGAGATTGTTGTTATTATTAAAATTATTATTTATCATATTTAAAAATATATGTAATTTTAAAAATGTCAAAAAATATATATGATAAAATTAACTAAAATAAATTATATATATATATATGTATAATTTTTTATTATTAATCATTTAAAATGTAACAATGAAAAATAAAGACAGGATGATAATCAGTTTGAACACAATAATCTGAACAGTTTAAATTGAACAGTTATTGCTGACAGCCTAAAATAGAGATGAACAATCAGTATTTTAGTATCGCTGCAATACCTTTTCATTAATTGTTTTTATTATTATTTTGATTAAAAAAAAATATTAGTAATTTTTTTGTGTTGTCATTTTTATTTTGTAATTTTTTAAAATATGCATATGCAATTTTTATATATGCAGACATATATATATATATATATATATATATATATATATACAATTTATTTATTTTTTTATTCTTTTTTATTTAGAACTGTTAAAATAGACTTAAATGACAATAAAGACATCAGGAACATATACAGTAGCGATATAAAATATTTATAATTTCTGTATATATTTTTGTTTTTACTTTTTCCTAATATTATTTTTTGCCACCATCAAATTATACTGTCCAAAAATGTTTTCCTCAGTATCAATCACCTGTCAAATCCAGGGAAAATCCGCAGGTCTGGCGTGTGTAACAGGCAGACAGCATGTTCTCTGAGTTGTGCCGTGTCAGCATGTTTCACAGCTGAACGTGTTTATGTTATGCATGTCTGGCAGATGTATATATATATAACACAAAATGTCTTTCTGTCTCCAGCTCATGATATTGCATTCAGTCGGGCTGACAGTAGCTGAGGAATTTCTCCACTCATTGCGGAAGAGACTATGCCAATGCAGACGTGCCACACACACACACACACACACACACACACACACACACACACACACACACACACTCCTCTTTCATTCAGACCTCGTATAGGTCATCCTTTCCTTCTCACGTTTTAGAGTCAATGACAAACAAAGATGCTCAAGATGAAGAAAAGGAGAAATCTTTTAAAAATGTAAAGATTTTTAATTTTAAAAAGTTTAAAACACTAATTCCTAGAAAGGTACTTTATGTATTCATGCCATACATTTTAGAAAAAGTGCATATTTATGTGTAGAAAATCATATACATGGAGACCATTTGAAATTGAATATACTGAATTGAAAATGCATGTCACAAAAAGGACAAAGTATGATATTTTATAGGACTTGCTTTTTATTTTTTTTATTTCTTTATTAAACCTCTTCAAATAAGAAACAGTAAAAACAAAATCACTGTTAAACATAAACACAATAAATCCAAGCAGCATACACAGAAAGAGGAAATGAAGTAAACAAGCAAATAAATAATTAAATCAAATTACCAAATAAATACTGAAATATATCAAAACAAATTAGAACATAAACTAAATTAAACTTAAGGAGCATTAATCAATACAGTTTAAGTAATGTAGAGAGTTTTAAGGCATTTCATTTCTCCAGCTGCTGTAAGGATTGAAATAAAATTTCCAAATCATTTTCAAATACCATAAAACTTGGAGGAATGTTAGCTTGTGGACAAAACATAAAATAAATGAGAAATTTGCACAATTCACCTTCATGATGATAAAGTGTTCCGGTTGGTTGCCAGGTTGTTGCTATGTGGTCGGCAGAGGTGGACTTACCCATTAGGCAAAGGTAGGCGACCGCCTTGGGCCCCTAAAAGCCAAGGGCCCCCTAAAATGCTTTTCATATTCAAGATGTGCATTAAGCGCGGACATGTGAACGGTTGCTGTTCACGGTTTTTATTACCATGACAAATGTCTGCGTGTGTGAGTTGAATGTGCTTCTAGTATATACTGCTTGTAGCAAATGAAAATATCATGCATCTGAGGCTGTAATTAAATATTGAGCAACAGTGCATATTATATGTTTATCGTTTTAAATGCCGCTTACTCATTTATGAGAAGGACCCAAGTAGATACATACAGTAAACCCACATAACCCCGTTTTTAATCAATATAATAATTTAAACTTCTGACTCATCCCTTTTCTTAAAAAAAATGGTTTAAAGGCTCAATTGTGAGGTTTATCATTTTATAATTTATTTTGTTTTTGTGAAAACCTGTATCTCAACTATTAATCAATTGCTATTTTGTGGTCTAAAACATGAAAGAAAGCCATTATAACATGTAGATGAAAAATGTAGAAACATTGGACACAACTATGGGGCACCATTAAGCAGCAGCATCACAACAAAAAAGGAACGTCAAGGTTGTTCTAGGTAAATGTGTGCAAATGTATGGGGCCCCATTCCTACATTTTGCCTGGGGCCCCCAATTCACTAAATCCGCCCCTGGTGGTCGGTAAGATTTCTTTTAGTGTTTTTTTTCATGTTGCTGTGTGGTTGATGAGATGTTCTGAGTGCAGTTACTAAGGTGTTGTGGCTGGTTGCTAATGTGCATGTATATGACTTTTTTTATTTGATTTGATATAATATGTCTGGACATTGGTTGATTGAGGCTGCAGTTCCATTAGCGCTTTGGCATGCAGTGACTGGGAATGTCTTCATTAGGCTGCGTGTGTTTGTGGATCTTCTGAACGCAGCTGTTCAAACTCTCTCCTCTGCATAAACATGACATGTTTGAGAGGAGCAAACTGCTCGCAAAACAACAGCTTTTCCTCCATCAAGTGAACATGCGTGCTCCATACACTCTTAAGCATGCTTCCAGTTAACACCTAATAGGGGTTTACAACCTTATTGAGTTTCACAAATGATTTAAAGAACCCATAATGAATATACTGACTTAATTCAGAACCGCATATAGCATTTAACCATGTAATTTTATTGCAGAAATAAGAGCAGCATGCTAGAATGCAGATCCAAATTCAGCACTGATTAATTTGTGTATGTAACATCAAGGACTTTATAAATGTTATGATTAATGGTTCTTGTTGTTCAGGTCACATTTCGCATCAAAATCAAAAGAAATACATACAAAATTATATTTTGAGCAAAGAAAATATTTTGTATTATATACAGCCTCTATTCTATTTCACAAAATAAATAAGAAATTATATTTTGCTTATAGAAATATTATATGAATTAAAACCACTACTGACAATAATCAAAAAATAAATAACTCAAAAGCAATTTTTTTTTGCATAAATTATGATAACTTATGGGGAACAAGCTTAATTTTCATGAAAATATTGCAAAAAATCATAATGGCACTAAAAAGCTCGATTTTTTATTTTGTATTTATTATTATTCTTTTTATTATTATTGCCAAAAATATTTTCTGATTCACTCACACCATGAAAAATTATTCTTGGTAAAAAAAAAGGTTTATTTTTAGAGGTTAATTTGCTAAAGATGTTGTAAAGAACCCCTGAGCAACTTTTTAAAAGTGAACTGAAAAAAAAAAGAAGATTTTTCGAAGTTGTAAATGAAAGATTATTGAGTATGTTTTAAAAGAAAATACTACTTCAGTCTTTCTACTTCAAAATTTCACATTTAATTCAATGTGTTACTTGCCATTTCTTATTAATTGTTTGTGAAATTTATTAGCAATTTCTGAGTGAGAAATGTTTCTACACCAAACTTGTAATCTGTTGCATTTCTCAGTAATTGGCAATAAAAATAGCTTGCTGTAAATGAGCGTCTTCAACAGCTCTCTGTTCAACAACAAACACTCGTCTATTGACCCGAGCGAGACAGTCAATAACATGTTGAGCATGTTCCCATTTTATGTCCTATAAACAGCATAGAAACACAGAGAATGAGTCAATATTAGAGCGGAGCAGAACGCGCGAGAGCAGCAGAGGAAATGGGCTTTTTCCAGACACATTCAAAAACACAGAGAATCTGTTCTGGCAGAACTTCAGCTCCACACAAACGCCAGAATAAACGCTTCATCTGTGTTCATTCTCATTACACTTAACCTACTGACTCACAGCCGTCTCTCATTCTCGGGCCTTTGAGCCTGTAACATCCTCTAAAGGATTTTTAAAATGTAAAAAACTGATTCAATGAAAATAATATGAGATACAGATTTCAGACACACTGATTACATTAATTATTGTCTGGGAGAAACAATTATGATATTATATATATATATATATATATATATATATATATATTGAGAAATAGATAAATAAATCAAGGATGCATTAAATTGATCAAAAGTGACAGTAAAAACATTCATAATGTTACAAAAGGTTTCTATTTCAAATAAAAGCTACTCTTTTGACCTTCCATTCATCTATGAATTATTACTATGTGTGTGGGTGTGTGTGTGTGTGCAATTTTATATAGTTTGTATTTATATATATATATATATATATATATATTTTTTTTTTTTTTAATTTTAAACCTCTATGAGTGTGCTGCTGTTTAAATGTTTGCTGTCATGAAGAGGCTATACGGTGAATAGAAATTATAACATGTCCATATTTCTAATCTAAATCTGTGAGAGGGTCGGTGGTGAACAGAAGAGAGATTCATTGATTCATTCATTCATTCAGGACTGGTAGACACATGGCTGTGGAGCGTTTAATAACATCTCGGCCTTCACAGCTCTGTGTCAGCAAACAGACCAAGACCCTCCTGCAAACCGTCTGCAGACTGACGAAATCACACCGTCTTCAACAGCAGACTACATGCACACACAAGACAATTTAAAGGAATAGTTCACCCCAAAATGAAAATGTTCTGAAAATCTACAAATCTACTTACCCTCAGGCCATCTAAGATGTAAATGAGTTTGTTTCTTCATCAGGTTTGGAGAAATGTAGCATTGCATCAGTGTCTCAGCAATGGATGCTCTGCAGTGAATGGGTGCCGTGAGAATGAGAGTCCAAACAGCTGATAAAAACATTACAATAATCCACAGCACTCCAGTCCATCAGTTAACATCTGGAGAAGACAAAAGCTGAAACAAATCCAGCATTAAGACGCTTTTATCTTTAAACCGTTGCTTCCGGCTAAAATATGAGTGAGCAAGTGATGGAATGCAACATTTCTCCAAATCTAATGACGAAACAAACTCATCTACATCTTGGGTGACCTGAGGGTGAGGATATTTTCAGTTTAAGTTGAAGCACTGAAATTACTAACTGTAAAAATTTTTTTTAACTGAAATATAAATTACACCCAAAGAAAAAATAGTCATGACAAAAGCACATAAAATTACTAAATTATTTTAAATGAAAAAAAAAAAAAACATGAACTGAAATAAAATGAAAATTTTCATTTAGTTTAAGCAGTCTAAATAAACTAAAGCTAAAAACTGAAATATAATAAAAACTATTAAAAAAAAACTAATCAAAATGACATAAGCACAAAGATTACTAAAACTTTAACTTAAAACGAAAGTATAAAAATAAAAGCCAATTCAAAATGTTAATAAAAACTATAAATAATGCTAAAATAACACTGGATCCCAAAGCATTGTGGGATTTCCTTCTCCAAGCACAGACTGTTTGTCTTTAGAGAGAATATATTAGATATTAGCTGAACTGCATGGAAATACTCAGAAAAGGGACATTTGGTCCTATTTACGTCTGCAGCTCAGTTTCCATCTTAGAGTTTGTGAAGCTTGAAAAGTGAAAAAGCAGAAATGTCAAAGTGTTCGCTCATTAGGAAATATTAAATATAAACTACATTTGTTCAGAAGTCAGAATCAGACTGAAAAATCTCCCAGCACAGACCTCGAGCGTGAAGACCTTCATCCAAACGGTTCGACCCAGTTAAACGTTTCCTCTCCTGTACAGTAAATACCGAAGGAGGCTGTAAAACGTCTCGGACTCTGATGTCTTTGGCTCGATTTAATCTCAGCTCTCATTCCTTTGGTGCTTGGGAAGGTTTGGTCCCACATCTACACGTCTTTCCTGTTTAAACATCTCAGCTGAGAGCTCATTTACCCTTTTTTTGTATTGAATGAACCTGTGATTTAATGAAGAAAGAGTTTATAAAAGAACCACAATGCATTTTCTCTATTACATTCTCTGCATTTCTGTTTATTGCAAATCAAACCACAAACGACCTCGTTCATCCAAATCCAGCATTCATGGAAAGAGTTTTATAATCATGGCAAAGACAAAGGAAACTCGCAGCAAACATTTCAAGATGTTTCAGACATACCAACTGAAACAACTTAAGAAATATGTAATAAAAAG
This sequence comes from Sinocyclocheilus grahami, assembly GCF_001515645.1. Taxonomy (NCBI): domain Eukaryota; kingdom Metazoa; phylum Chordata; class Actinopteri; order Cypriniformes; family Cyprinidae; genus Sinocyclocheilus; species Sinocyclocheilus grahami. The sequence goes on along the minus strand of NW_015505395.1, from coordinate 1,449,749 downwards.
CCAAAATGTCCCTCAATATTATCTTAGTTTAAAAGATAATGTTTATATTTTGCATAACCTATGCAATAAATACAAACACTAACACACTAATCTATTAATTGATAGCTCTTCATTTAAAATAAATGTAAAATTACATTCTGTTATAATGCAAACATCACAAAAACATGTTGATTTGATTTAAAATTGCTTGCAATAGGGCAAGAAATCAAACTCATCCGAGATAGATACACCATTTCAAGATGTTTCAGACATACCAACTGAAACAACTTAAGAAATATGTAATAAAAAGCCAAAATGTCCCTCAATATTATCTTAGTTTAAAAGATAATGTTCATATTTTGCATAACCTATGCAATAAATACAAACACTAACACACTAATCTATTAATTGATAGCTCTTCATTTAAAATAAATGTAAAATTACATTCTGTTATAATGCAAACATCACAAAAACATGTTGATTTGATTTAAAATTGCTTGCAATAGGGCAAGAAATCAAACTCATCCGAGATAGATACAGTACATTTGTCATAAATTGTACTCCTGCAACTATATGGAGAGTTTCAAGTTACTAAAAAGAGCTTTAAATTAAAATACTATAATTAAACCTATTATATAGACCTTTAAAAATCAACTCCGACCCAAGAGCTTTACATCCTGTGGAAACAGAAAGAAAGAAATTATTGGATTATTGCTCTGATCTCATATTTGTGAAATATTAATGTGATGACCCTTATGAAAAATAAGTTTATTCAAGTGTGCTATTAGTGTACTTCTTTTAAACTAAAACATAGGAAAGTATACTTTTAGTCTACTTTTTATGTACTTCTCAGAAATGGGCTTTATGTACTTCTAAGAAATATACTTAAAATGACATTTAAGTATACTTGACTTATACTTAGAAAAAGTCTAAATATATTTTAGCTATCGTTGTGCTCCTAGAATCTGTGTTTTCTTTGTTATACTGTAGGAGGCGCTAGTACACATCTTCTGTACAAAATTTCCAAAAAACACAAGTGAAGAAGAAACCGAAACAACAGATGCTTCCACATGTATTCTAACACGATCATCAGACATAAAACAGCA
>NW_015505395.1:1411160-1448316 GCF_001515645.1 Sinocyclocheilus grahami | reverse complement strand
TTTTTTCAGCTTTTTGTTCAAAATGTTGTTTATTTCTTTATTTTTTATTTATGAAACTTATCCACATTCAAGTGTTTAAAAAAAGAATGCATGAAGCTAGAATAAAATGTTTTTGTTTACAAGCAGATACCCTGTTCTTTTGATGTTTTGTATGTTCAGATAATCATGTAACAAAATATAAACAAATGAATACCTAGTAGTATACTTAAAGTATGATGTAAAGTTCACTTAAAGAAAACTTACGAGTATACTTGCAGTATAAAACTATATATACTATACTTCAAAGTGTACTAAAAATGCTACTACAAGTATTTAATTAGTAAAATATCAGTATACCTATAAGTTCACTTTTAGTATAGTTGCAGTACAAGCTAAAAATAATGTTGTAAACTTGTTGTGTACTCAAAGTTTATTACTGTTATACTTAAAGTATACTTAAAAGTATACTTTTATATACTAGAAAGTGGGCCAATTTAGTCCCAATGAGCATTGAAATAGTAGACTTACAAGTATACTACAAGTACACTGATATTTGTATACTTACTACATAAAGTATACTTAAAATATACTTGAACTTTACTTAAGTATACTTAATAAAATAAACTTGAAGTATACTACTTTTTGGTAAGGGGAGGTAAATAAAAAAATGCATTTCCTCACCCAGTTAAGATGCAGTTTCTTGTTTGGATGTAAATGCCGGTGTAAATGACCTCACATCGCACAACGTTGTTGGAGAAGTCCGATTCGGGCACCAGGAAGTCTGGATTGACTGTGACCTGGACAGGAAGTGAAACGCACATCAACAACAGGATCCGGTTCGGAAAATGTCTCTCCATCAGCTTTATGTCTCATACCCTGAGGATGTAGTTTCCAGGAGGGACGTCTGTGATGTCGATCCACTGGCAGTCGATGTTGGCAGCGTATGTGTCGTGGCAGCCTGGACTCAAACCCTGAAAATACAGCAATAATATCTCTATTAAACCAAAACACAGAATACGATTAGCATAAATCTGTCTTCTTTAGATTGATTGTCGTTAGAACTACAATTATACTTTATTGAAATTAAGCTAAAATAAAATAAAACTTGAGTAGAAAAACTTGAATGAAAATGAGAAATTAGAAATGTTTTACAGTTAGTCGCCTTGGCTACTATAATATTTCTATTAATCAAAACACTAAATACATCAAACACAAATTCATCTCAACCAGGGTAATTATTGTCTAAACTGAAATGGTTTTTGTTTTTTTTGTTCATTGAAATAAAGCTGAAATCAAATTAAATATAAATATGAAATGAAAAACTTAAACTAAATGGAAATTTAAAATGGTGCCTTGGCAACTAACTGTAATAACTGCTGTATGCAAGAATACAGCAATAATAACTCAATAATCAGCAATAATGTTTCATCCAGGGTTATTATCACTAAAACTAGAAGTGTTACTATTTATTTATTGTTTATTGAAATGAGGGGGAAATAAAATAAAATGAATGATAAAATATGAGATAAAAAAAGACTTGAATTAACTGGAAATAAATAAAAACTAAAACTGAAATAAAAATAAATTAGTAATAAATTAGTAAATAGTAATATAAAAACAAACGAATAAAAATAACAAACGCACATAACAAAATTACCAAAAGTTAAAAAATTGAAAATTAAAAATACAACAATGAAAGCTCATTCAAAATATAAATAAAAACTTTAATAGTACATAAATACTACTAGTCTCATAGTGTTATTGAGATTCTATTATAATTTTCATTAATATTTCAAATGCGGTTTTTTACTTTTAGTGAACTATAATAACGCTGCTGTGCATTGTGGGAGACTTGTGATGAGTGTGTGTGTGTGTGCGTGTGTGTGTGTTAGTACCTGTGTGTGTGCAGTGCAGGCATATCGGCGGTGAAATCCAGGATCACAGCCCGTATCTTCCAGACAGAAACTGGCCTTGTGACCCTCAGCGACCTTCAGTCCGGTGTTGATGTCCAGCAGATCATAGTGACTGAACGCATCCATGCTGTGATAGTGCCTGTCATATATTACACCGTTCATACGGATGAGTCTCATCATGCACTTCTCATGTGTTATGATTAACTCCACTATTAATACACACACATAATGATTTGAACAAACACCCTAGCAACCGCATAGCAACCCATTGAAATGCATCACTCACATAAGATTTATAAAACACACAGATTCTAAATTCTGATTGCATGGTGGTTTTCTCTAATTTTTAAAACTAATAAGTATAACTTTTTATTGAACATTAATGTGTTTTATAGTATTGCTGTTGCTGTCATTTTATAATAAGTAAGACGCATGAATTGCAGTGAGTGCATTACAGTAAGGTTTTTATTATTGATAATTTTATCATAATTTATAATAATATTCACATCCCCCTGCATCATATTTGCTCATTTTGGGCTGCTGATTTTAAAAATACTGCCTGTTTTACTGGAGCACGTCACAGTTTCACACAAAATATGGGCATTTCGTAGCATTATTGCTTTCGACAAACATTTGTAAGCAGAAAAAGTCTCGTATTCTCCCTCAATCAGCAGAAAAACACCACAAACACACGATTCCTGTCTGAATCTGAGCCAGATCACAACTATCTGTTCAATTCTCAGCCATTTTCACATATATGACATTATTTGATGCCTAATCCTGATTTCAGTGTTGGAATTATGGCTAGTGATTAAGAAAATGCAAACTTGAGCCTGATGTTTTCTGCTGCATCTGTGTTGATGTAGTAACATATTTTTGCAGATTGTAAGATAAATTATACATTTTGAAAACTTATTTTTGGAATTTTTGACATTTGAGTGCTTTTGTTATTTTGATACGTGCATTAAAGCTGATATATTAATAATTTGAAAAGTCTTATTTTGTGAAAAAAAAACTGTCCATTATTGAAAGTATTTATTGATATTTTGAACTTTTTAACACTTTTTTTTGCAAATCATCTGATTTGATTTAAAGATGCATGGCTGTGCAATCATTAGAATGATTATAAGTATTGTATAATTAATCAGACTCTCACTGATGACAGCTGTGCCACTCCCACTGATGTCTGGGTTTGACGGGCAGAAAGTCATTCGTTCCCATGTTTCTGACCTTCTGTGGGAAGCGCAGCAGAACCCTGTAGTCGATGTCTCTGACTGTGGGTCTGTATGCAGAGCTGAAAGATGAAAGACAGCAGAAGATGAGCTCACGGATCATTGGGTCACGAGAGGTCATGCACCACAAAAAATAAGTTTGCATATATTTTTAGTAAAATAGACCAACATTCGAACCATGCAACATTTATTTTTTAGGGTACGCTACGCCTGCTTCAACTGTACAGTAAGAAACTGCAAACTTGACATATAGTGACCACAAAATGTATTTAGACACTCAAAACAATGTTTGAATATCAATGCATTAGACAAAAAACTGAAATCAAGATCTTTTCTCTTTATTAACGTTCACTTTTCATGATGTTTGAAGTCTCAGTGTGTTTGAATCCGCTGGTGCTTTAGTGGTTTTAGTTGAAGTATGAAGTCAAGTTCACACAAGGGTCATAGTAGAAGAAACCACCGGAGTAAAGAAAATGTATTATAACATTCAATGAAATCATACAATGCATTATAAGGTGCTTAATTAACGCATTAAAATACTTTTATAATGCATTATATTTAAAGGTTAGGGTCTTAGAGTCAAATGTTTAGCTTTGAGTGTGTGTTTGTACATCATTCTTGTACAATAAATGACATTTTCTTTGATATTTTGTGTCTAATGAAATGATTTTCAAACATTTTTAACCCTCATGTTGTGTTCTGGTCATTTTTTCCTGAAATGCTAGTTAATGCTATTGTATTGGTCTAAAACTTACTGACTTTGCTCACACCCAAAAACATTGTAATTTTAGTACTTTTTGGGGATTTTATTCCCAACTTGTTATACATGTGGTGTTCCTGGTCAAAAATGGCCGACCTACAAAAAATGGCTTACAATTGTCTCATTATGCTATATTATGACCATAAATTGGATTCAATCTTTTTATCAACTTGTTTTCTTTGAATTAGCACAGGTTTTCTATTTCTTTTTTTGCAAATGATAGGTTATCTGAGCTTATGTACTCCATTGCCAAAATTATTCACAAATAATGTTTTTTTTTTTTTTTTAATATGTTTGATAATGTTTGATCAAATACATTTACATGAAAAGTATACAACGTGTCTAGTTTCCCTACAATGGGGTTCTGGGGTGAACATCTGGAAATGTTTGAAAAAAAAATTTGATTTAGGAAAAAATGCTGTCATTAAAGCAAAATAGAGACACGAAACAGATACTATAAAACGTTCTTTAATTTATGGGATATAGGCCTTTACGTTTTTTAGGATTCTGATTTTTTTTTTTTTGATAAAAATGCTGTCATAAATGCAAAAGAGAGACAGAGAACAAATTTTAATAAAAAAGACAGATTTGGAAAAATGTTCTTTAATTTATGTGATTTATGACCGGGACCAAATTAGGTAGGTAAATTAGCGTGACTTGTGTCTAAATGCTTTTTATGGTCGCTGTAAATCTACACAGATGATAACTCATAACGCACCGCGCCAGGCAGTTCTCCTCCGCCGCGCACCGGAGCGCGTACATCTGGACGCGCTGGATGTATGAGCCTGCCTGGATGGAATATGGATCTGGCACAAGATCAGGAAGACCTGCAGTAGAGCACAACACAAGCATACTGAAAACAGTCTGTTTTAAAGAAATCCCACACATCCCCCCATATGTTGAGGCTAAAATCGTCCATTGCGCGCAGCTCACCGTTTTGGAAGTATCTGGTGCCGTAACCGGTGCCAGGCGGCGCGCGGCGCGGGATGACCGTCCTGCCGCCGGGCGGATAGATGTTATAGAAAATCGTATTCCTGTTTCGCGGATCATCTCCTGCCATACTTTCAGACGTGGTTCCCTGCTCCACATTTGGCGTTTGCTCTCTGGAGAGCCCCGCTTCATTATAGTTTCCATTAGTTAAAGTGTTTGAATTCTCCGTAGGCGCTTCCAGGTGTTGGAAATTGGCAACCGCTGGCGCCCTCCGTGCGGTATTTTCCCCTTGTGCCGAGGTTCTTCCGCCGCCGGAGTATTCGGACGGAGCGGTGGCGTTGGATCTGGTTCCTGGAGGTGCTCTGAGCCGCTGACGCACCTGCATTTGTCTGGCGCCAGGCGCGCGGCTGTTGGCCGCGATGTATTGCATGCGGTCCGGATCCAAAAGCGCGGTGCTGCCGCTATTAGTGGCCGCAGAATCGGACGCTTCCACTCGAATTTGCATGGTCCTGTCCCGGACAGCATCTCTATTGCTGCTTAGAAACACCCTGGACTGTCTTCTGGACGCCACCGGTGCGTGATACTCCGAGCCCGTGCTCATTAAACTGAACACCTGGCCGTTATTCACCCACTTGATCCGGTTCCTCCAGGGCGCGGAGTTTTGCGCGCTGATAAAGTTATTCAGTCCTAGAAGTAAATAGAAAACCAAAAGCAAGTTTGGCATCTTGAGATGGATTTTAGAGCTGGACGGTCACTGATATGGGCTCCCAGCACAGATGTTCCTCTGCCAGTGGATGTGGCACTCTGAGGTGCGTGAACGGCATAGTCCGGATCTTCCTCCAGATACTGGAAACGGACCGAGGGGCCGCGGACGGGCCTTTATCAGATTGTGGGAGTTCAGGCGCGCATGCACGGTCAGGGATACTCGCGCTTAACTCTTTCCTCGCCGAACAAACTGGTGGCTCATTAGTTTTGTTAAAGCAATGCAGGCAAGTGTTCATTGGAGAGAGTTAGGTTATGTTTGATACATTTTCAAAATTTACATGAAAATTATAACGTATCTAGTCTGTGCAATGAAGTCCCGGGGTGAAAATCTGGAAAATAAATCAATAAAAACTGCATAAGTAAATAAAAAATACTAAATAAACTAATTTAAAATGCTGCCATTAAAGCAAAAGAAACAAATCAAATACTATAAAAGGTTTTGTAATTAATGGGAATTATACTTAAGTTTTTTAAGAAATCTTTAAAAAAAATGCAAAAGAGAGATACAAATGATACAACTTATTATAAATTTATTAAAGTTTTTCAGAAAAAAAAAGATTTTGAAAAGAAAAATGCTGTAATTAAAGCAAAAGAGAAACACAAAATAATTACTATAAATCTTTCTATAATTTATGGGATATAGGCCTATACATTTTTCAGGATTATGGGAAAAACATTTAAAAGATTGATTTTTTTGAACAACAACAACAACAACAAAATGCTAGCATTAAAGCAAAAGAGAGACACAAAACAAATACTACTTTCTGTAATTTATGGGATATATATGTCTGTATATATATATATGGGCCTATACGTTTATAAGGACTGTGAGGGATAAAAATACTATACAACTTTCCATCATTTAAATATCAGCATATATTTAACAGGATCGTGGAGGGAAAATTTGTATTGTTATTTAAAAAAAAAAAAAATGCTGTCATTAAAGCAAAAGAGAGACACAACACAAACACTCAGGAATTTGGGTAAAAAAGTAAAAAAGACAGATTTGGAAAAATACTAATTATGCATAAAATGATAATGATAATAAAAAATGATAATTTAAGCGATATAGGCTTTTCCGTTTTTCAGGATTCTGAAAAAAATATTTTATTAAAGCAAAATCAAGACAAATCAAATACTATACAACTTTCTGTAATTTATGGTTTGTAGACCTACAAGTTTATCACCAACATTTGGTCCTAAAATGGTTAGCCCCTACTTAGTTATAGTTAAATCTGCAGCCCTGTTTTCCATGATGGTGTATTTCATTTGATATTCAAACAGTCATCAGAATTCAGTCCAAAGTTCTAATGCTGCAACATGAAAAAATAAAACCTTCTTTTTGACTTTCTGAGGCGAATAAACAACATTCTTAAGATGAATCACCTCTTTTCACTGTTGAAAACTATTTATAACAGTTGAGATCGACTTAAAAAGATATTATTTGGCACTATATATTTGAGGAAAGACTCATTATTTCTCTGAAGTAAACGCTGCACACTGGTGTTCTGGTGAGATGTTTGTGAGCTGTTCTTCTGACCGCATCTACTCAACAAACAAACCATCCTCCTGTCAAAAAACACTGAGCCACATCACTCTCCAGACCTGTTCATTTATAACAATCCTAAATAACACAGTCAAAATATTAATAATTTAGTGCAATTTAAATGGCAAGATTTGTTTGCTTAATTCAAATCTACCACAGTTGAATTTGGTGAGGTCCACATCACAACTAAAGATAAAGACACACTGAACATCAGCTTTAAGAAGGAAATGTTGGTGAGACTGACAAAGTCCACTAGATGGCAGCGCGCACTAACAGAACACACACAGACTAAAGCAGATTCATGTCATCAAATCCCCCACAATTCATTTCTCTAGCAGTGATTTTTTTTATATTGGTCTCAAACATCCATTATAACAACACACTGACACACATTAAGGAGAAAATCACTGTATAAAAAGCTTGAAACTGTTTTCAGGACAAGAGTATTTTTCATAAATGTCAAAACAATATTTTTTAAATGCTACCCATTATTATTTTTTTTACGTTTCATGAATTCGTATGTGTTTCATAAATGTCTTATAATTTAAATTTGGCTGAAAATCCCCAATAAAGTTAATAATAATAGCAGGTTCCCAACAAGGTTATTATCAATAACTAAAACTAAAACCATAAACATCATTGTTATTACTTGAAATAAAATAAAAATGAACTGGAATAAACTTAAATATACTATTTTTGTTTAGTTTAAGTAGTTTAATTAACATAATAAAAAAAACTATTTAGACATATTTTTAAAAAATATAAAATTACTTAAGTTTGAAATTAAGCAATACAATTACTAACTAAAAATAAAATCCTAAACTAAAAGGGATTTAAAAATAAAATAAACAGTAATTAAAAAACTAATAAATATGACAAAAGCACAACAAAATTGCTCAAATGAACTAAAAGTTGAATGAAAACAGGAAAATATAAAATATCTATTTTTTTCAAAATATTAACAAAAACTAAAATAGTATATAATTATGCTAAAAATAAAAAAAATAAAAAAACACTGGTTCCCAATGTCAACTTACCCCATATAATGTGGCAAATTATAATGTGATGAAGGTCAATATATACAGACACTTCATATTTTCTCATATTTAATGGTATATGATTCTTTGTTAATTGCATTTAATATATTATACTTTCAGTAAAACATTTGCATTGGGTTTGTAAGGGCTAGTTTTACGCACGTTTTGGCGTGAGTTTTTGTTGCATTTGCACAGTTTTGACCAGCAGGTGTCACCAGCGTGCAGAGCTTCGAAACAGTGAATCATTTTGCGAAGCAAAAGATTCAATTGATTCGAAGCTTCGAAAAGGTTCGTTTCTCCCATGCATCAGTACAGAGTCGAAGTAGTTTATGAGAATACACTGAAAAAATGTTTAATTCATCCAATTAAAAAAATGTTTACCCTTGGGGCAAGTTATTTATTTTTCATTGGCTCAAGTTAAAAAATATAGATGTGAATCATTCCCCTAACTTTTTTTAATTGGATGAATGAAACATTTTTTTCAGTGTAACAACACATACACTACCAGTCAAAAGTTTTTGAACAGTAAGATTTTTAACGTTTTTTAAAGAATTCTCTTCTGCTCACCAACCTGCATTTATCTGATCTAAAATATATATTGTGAAATGTTTATTCCTATTTAAAATATCTGCTTTCTATTTGAATATATTTTAAAATGTAATTTATTCCTGTGATTTCAAAGCTGATTTTTTTCAGCATCCAGTGTCTTCAATGTCACATGATCCTTCAGAATCATTCTAATATTCTGATTTGCTGCTCAAAAAACATTTATTATTATTAATATTTAAAACAGTTGAGTTTTTTTTCAGGACACTTTGATGAATAGAAAGATCCAAAGATAAGCATTTATCTGAAATAAAAAGCTTTTGTAACATTATACACACTATCATTCAAAAGCTTGGAGTCAGTATAATTGGGGGTGGGGGGAAGAAATTATAGAAATTAATACTTTTATTTAGCAAGGATGCTTTAAAGTGATCAAACGGGATATTATAATGTTACAAAAGATTTCTATTTCAGATAAATGCTGTTCTTTTGATCTATCTATTCATTAAAGAATCCTGAAAAAATCTTCTCAGCTGTTTTCAGCATTGATAATAATCAGAAATGTTTCTCGAGCAGCAGATCAGCATATTAGAATGATTCCTAAACTAAAAGGGATTTAAAAATAAAATAAACAGTAATTAAAAAACTAATAAATATGACAAAAGCACAACAAAATTGCTCAAATGAACTAAAAGTTGAATGAAAACAGGAAAATATAAAATATCTATTTTTTTCAAAATATTAACAAAAACTAAAATAGTATATAATTATGCTAAAAATAAAAAAAATAAAAAAACACTGGTTCCCAATGTCAACTTACCCCATATAATGTGGCAAATTATAATGTGATGAAGGTCAATATATACAGACACTTCATATTTTCTCATATTTAATGGTATATGATTCTTTGTTAATTGCATTTAATATATTATACTTTCAGTAAAACATTTGCATTGGGTTTGTAAGGGCTAGTTTTACGCACGTTTTGGCGTGAGTTTTTGTTGCATTTGCACAGTTTTGACCAGCAGGTGTCACCAGCGTGCAGAGCTTCGAAACAGTGAATCATTTTGCGAAGCAAAAGATTCAATTGATTCGAAGCTTCGAAAAGGTTCGTTTCTCCCATGCATCAGTACAGAGTCGAAGTAGTTTATGAGAATACACTGAAAAAATGTTTAATTCATCCAATTAAAAAAATGTTTACCCTTGGGGCAAGTTATTTATTTTTCATTGGCTCAAGTTAAAAAATATAGATGTGAATCATTCCCCTAACTTTTTTTAATTGGATGAATGAAACATTTTTTTCAGTGTAACAACACATACACAACCAGTCGTCGAAGTAGTTTATGAGAATACACTGAAAAAATGTTTAATTCATCCAATTAAAAAAATGTTTACCCTTGGGGCAAGTTATTTATTTTTCATTGGCTCAAGTTAAAAAATATAGATGTGAATCATTCCCCTAACTTTTTTTAATTGGATGAATGAAACATTTTTTTCAGTGTAACAACACATACACTACCAGTCAAAAGTTTTTGAACAGTAAGATTTTTAACGTTTTTTAAAGAATTCTCTTCTGCTCACCAACCTGCATTTATCTGATCTAAAATATATATTGTGAAATGTTTATTCCTATTTAAAATATCTGCTTTCTATTTGAATATATTTTAAAATGTAATTTATTCCTGTGATTTCAAAGCTGATTTTTTTCAGCATCCAGTGTCTTCAATGTCACATGATCCTTCAGAATCATTCTAATATTCTGATTTGCTGCTCAAAAAACATTTATTATTATTAATATTTAAAACAGTTGAGTTTTTTTTCAGGACACTTTGATGAATAGAAAGATCCAAAGATAAGCATTTATCTGAAATAAAAAGCTTTTGTAACATTATACACACTATCATTCAAAAGCTTGGAGTCAGTATAATTGGGGGTGGGGGGAAGAAATTATAGAAATTAATACTTTTATTTAGCAAGGATGCTTTAAATTGATCAAAAGGGATATTATAATGTTACAAAAGATTTCTATTTCAGATAAATGCTGTTCTTTTGATCTATCTATTCATCAGAGAATCCTGAAAAAACTTCTCAGCTGTTTTCAGCATTGATAATAATCAGAAATGTTTCTCGAGCAGCAGATCAGCATATTAGAATGATTTCTGAAGATCATGTGACACTGAAGACTGGAGGAATGATGCTGAAAATACAGCTGCGCATCACAGGAATAAATTACAGTTTAACACATATTCACATAAAAAACAGTTATTTTAAATAGTAAAAATATTTCACAATTTTACTGCTTTTGCAGTATTTTGGATCAAATAAATGCAGCCTTGGCGAGCAGAAGAGAATTCTTTCAAAAACATTAAAAATCTTACTGATCAAAAACTTTTGACTGGTAGTGTATATGACTAAATAAGGAATTGTGAAACACAAAACATTAATAGAGCATCGTTTGCCACAGCATATTCAGTATTACTTGATTTCACATTCCTTGTATGTGTCGCTCAGTCAAATCCCAGCGAGGACTTGGAAAGCCAGATATGGCCAGAGCTGCTGATAGAGTAACGTGACACTGCGAGCAGGAATAGAAATGAGCTGGAAACCCCCTCACAGCCTCCATAAGAGCAGAGAGCCGAGCAGACACTCACACTCCCTCAGCAGAAGAGACTCAGATACAGTTTAGACTACAGTAAGTATCAAACATTACATTGAGTCTTTACTTGTGTGTCTAAAAGTGCCAAATGTGTAAAACAAACCACAAGCTGAAGCGTTGCTTTCCACCAGGTTTTGGACATTGAATGTACAGTAGCGAATAAACTCTCTGTGTCTTTGGCGCTCCTGGTTGTTTCTCAGTTGGGTTTGTTGAATAAAATCTTCCCCGTGTTTCCTCCCGACATCAAACTAACACTGCTACGCTTTGAAATTATTTCATTCGTAAATCTAGGTGTCCAGAGCTGCACAGATCTTTGTGTGATTTCACGAAGATGGTCTTTAATGGTTTGAGCACAAGATTTCCCAAAAGGAATATATTTCCACACACCTGAGGCAGAAACATTATTCTTCGAGGAATTGCCATCTAAATGATAGTGCCTAAAATAAGGGCTGAGGGTCACCTTTAATTCACTTCTGGAAGCAGGTGAGAAAACGCTTTTTTGCATTTCAAGGAGATACGCAGCATAAACGAGCTCCCGGGCTTGTGGATCATGGAATATGTGACTTGCTTGGGAGAAAAAGTGCAAGCGACTCGCCAGAATGGATGTACGTCGATACTGATCTATAATTCGATGAACAAAATGTTTATTTGTCTCATTCTGAAGCATAAACCTTGTGCGTAAAGCGCGCGTCTCCAAATGCGCACCAAGATTATCACGCGCGCAAACGATTACAGCAAAAACTAGAATTTAAAAAAAATTGAACTAGAAAAAAAACTGTACTTGCATCTGTAATTTGGAAAATATACATTATGTACATATATTATACTAGCGCTTTGGTATGAGAAAAGCGCGTAAATGTATTACTATTATTATTTTAGTTTTTTTTAATTATTATATACAGTTATACATAAATACAGACAGTCAGTTCAATAGAAAATAAAGTATTTCATATAATATAATATATACTCATATATAACACACACACACACACACACACACACACATTACATAACTCCAGTAATGTTACATAAGGTTTAGATTAAAGTTTAGACATTTGTACAGATAATTAAAAAGATATCAGTGTCTCTTCTGGTCCCTAGTATATCTAAAAAAAATAATAATAATATATCAGATCTCTACTGAATCTTTATATAAACTCTGGGCACGAATAATAATAATAATAATAATAATAATATACTTGAAATGTTGTTGTTTCTAAAGTGTCAGGTTCTATTAACAATCCTCTGACTGAACACAAAAATGCCGCTGTCATCTGGCAAGTGAGTGAAATGTTCCTCACATTTACAGCTACTGATGGGACGGCAGCTGCCACTCTTCAGCTGTCTCAGATATGAGGGTGTGTGGCAACAAATTCAGCCCGGAAAAAGTCCCTCACACACACATATCATTTCCTGCAGGCTCACACAGAGCAGTTAATGATTCAGTGACACTTGAGGCTAAATGTCTAAAACTGCGAGTGAAAAGCATATGAATATCAACTTGCGTTTCAACTAAAATAGGAAAAGCTGAGCCGCAGCTCTGCTACTTTTTTGAGGTCTTCGTGACAAACCATGACGTTGGAGACATTCTCACCTTTCCTCCAGCCAGACCTCGTGGTCCAGGCACTGATGGTGTGACAGTGTGACACGGGGTCGAACCGGTTAGAGATCAGAGCGTGCACATCTATTTACATCTCACAGCGGCCCTTCTCTTCTGACACTGAAGGCATGTCGCCTAAATATAACGGCTCACACACATAACCGCGCTCCAGACCCCCTGACAATGCATCATCAGATACCCTCCGATCCAATACAGTCATAGACATGCTTTACAATCTGTATGACAACCTGCAGGACTGCAACGAGATCAAATGGAGAGCAAACAGGGACTCTTGCTTCAGAAGAGATCTCAAAAATGTGCTCAGATTTGCTCAGACAACACATTTTCAAGTCAGAGATCTAAATATAAACTAATTTCTCATAAAATTCTCCATCTAGTTTAATACTCTCACTGCATGACAACTATTGACTCACTTCGGTCCATTTCTACTAATTTGTAACTAACACAGTAGTTTTGTCTTGTTTTCCAGTGCAAATATTTAAACATTCTTAAATCAAGATACATTAACTTAAGCAAAAGGACGTAAGATATTGAGTCTTATTTTCCAAAAATAAATAAATAAATAAAAGTATCAACGTTTTTGCTTACAACAATATCACATCAAAAATATTTCACACACAAAAAAAACCTAAATAAAACATGTTTCAAGAAGTATTTATGTAAATATATTTTCTAACAGTATATTTTTTCAAATATTTTTTCAAATATAAATATATATATTTTTTAAAGCATATAAGAAATACATTCAGATTTGAAGAAAATCTTAATTTGTTGTCTATAACACATGTAAAGACACAAAGCAGGACTAGAAATCAGCAAAGGCCACAAGTGTTGATACTAAAATGAGACCAAACTGAGATAACCTTGGAGCCATATAAGCTCTCACAGTGATCATGTTTGTCATTCACACCTCTTATTAGATTCCAGTCTGTATGAACAGATGCCATTAGAGGCCTACTGTTACACAACACGATCACAAATGACGCCCGTTTACATTCCTCATGCATCAAACATTATTAAAGTGCTTTCTGTTTATTGATATTACTTAATATTATGGCACGAAAAATAATTCACTGTACCATAGACACAAATGCATCATGATCGAATCTGAAGTACTTGATGTTCAGAGGATAAAATAAGGAAGGGAAGGTTCTGATTGTGTGTGTGCACTGAATGTACTTCAATAAAGTTTAGTAGCTTATTGACTTTTTATACAAGCTATAAATACCAACACACTGACCTTGTGTCTGAGTGCCGTACATGTGTTTGTTTTCCTGTTATAACGGCAATAACTTTGGATAAACGCTTGAATAAATGTAAAACCAGAACCAACATTGCTGTAACAAGTATTTTGCCAGAGGCGTTTTTGATAGAGGAAGTGAAGGGATATAATGGAGCCATATATAAATATATCAAGAAATAATTAAATAAACAATCAAATGTTGCGATCAGTAAATATACAGTGACATGTGAACATGAATAAACAAACTAAACTGAGAAATGGACTAAATTAAATAGCCTTCCATAAATAAATATACAACATACAAGCATAAACGGTGTAATGATCATTTTATGCAGAATGAAAATGACACAAAATATGACATAAAATGTTATATACTGGGAAATAAAATAAATAATAACATAGCATGAAATGCATATTTACTGTATTTTATTTCAACATTTTTATTAAAAAATTTGATGAAATATTTTGTTCATTCCTCCATCATAATCCAGACATTGCAATCATAAAAAGTTAGATGTTTTCCATGCATGTCCCAATGTTGAGAATGAAAACACAACACAGATGTCTGTTCTGACTGAAGATGGCAGAGCTTCGGTTACAGTGAAATGAAAACAAAGTCATAATTGCCATATACTGTTCGTCTCTGGGCATCCCAGACAGTAATGCTTGCTTTTAACAAAACAAAGTTACATAGAGCAATATAAAATTACAGGCTTTTGCCATCAGTTTTAAAATAAGTTAGTATTTATTTACAAAATCCGTCTAGTGGCAGAAGCTATTTACAATTCTATACACACACATCTTCATTCCAACCGGAGATGCTGCAAAGAGAATAAGGACAAATAGATAAGAAAAACATCTTTACAATGATGCAAGTCATATATATACTGTATATATTAAAGGACGGAGGATCTTACCTATAAAACATTCAATAGGGAGTTCTGAATGTCTTCATAAACTTGGTTATAGAGCTCATCTTTTGTTCTCATTCCATCCAGATATTCTGCAGATACGAATCATGCATGTGAGTTACAGATTACAGAATGCCATTTTAATGCTAGATTGGTTGACTTACGGATATCTTGGCCACTGTTTTCCATCTCTAGCCTGTGTTTCAAGTACATGGGCCACACGTGGCCATCAAACAGACCAGGAGGGTCGGGAACGGTGTAAGTTCTCATACTGAAATAAAGGAGACGGATTTGTTCGAAAACCAGCAACTGAATCATCTACAAACATCTGATCTTCAAAAGCAGTTCTCACCTTCTTCTCCTTTTGCACTCCCCGTATGGAATGGTGACATAGTAGCACTTGCTGTAGACGTCAAGCAAAGGCCTGGAGGCGGAAACAAGAGGAAAACATCAACCTGTCACATCTTTAAACTGAATAAAACCAACAAGACTTGGAAGACGCCTACTTGTAGTTATAAAGAAGAAATCCCTCTATAACGAGTATGTGGATCTCACGCTCAGGGTCCGAGCCGTCAGATGCGGGTGAAACGGTCACGCCGTGGGAGCGCGCAAACTTCACCGGGTTCTCCATCCATCCTTTAACCGTGTTCACCATGGCGTCCATGTCCAAGGCGGTAATCACTACACAAGAAGACAAAAAAGACAAGACGTGTCTCACATGCTTGGATAATGAAAAATAAAACAATGCATTAAAGACTTTATCTCTTCTAATTGTCCTTTCTCCTTTTTAGGGATGTTAATAATTAATATAATAGGACTGTGAGTCAAATTTACACTACCAGTCTAAAGTTTGGACACACTTATTTTTTTATTACAGCTATTTTCGAATAATAAAATGGTTATTAAATGGAAGAACATCTTCTTTGTCTAGCAGCTGCTCTCACTCTAGATGTTCATCTTGGGAGGCTTTGAAACACTAACGAAGGAGGAACACGTATAATGATGGTTTTCCTTCACTATCTGCTCCAGATTCAACCTACAAAGCACATTTCAGTCATTAAGTGTGTCCAGACTTTTGACGTGCAATGCAAGAAAAATAGTTTTGCTGGGTTTTAGGATTATGTTACAAAAATGCAGAATGTTTATGGAAAGGTGGGAATACGTTACTGTTTCTCTTCCCACAGCGAAAGCCATTCTTACCATCCCATTGTTTAAAGCCGTCCTCCCCGAGCTCTATTTGATCTTGGGGCTGCAATAACAGTGACCAATAAAACAAAAAGGTGTGGATCGCTCAGGCAGTGCTGGTCCCACCTGGACATGTGACGCCAAGCCCTCAGGCTAGTCCTCTAAAATCATCTTTCAACTTTTCAACTTTTAATTTGGTTGCAATGCAATGCAATTATCTCTATCAGCATGCTCTTGAGAGAAGAGCCTCCAATGACAGTTAGGAATGTGTGTGTGATGCACTTAAGGGGTGTTATTAAATATATATCGATATAGGAGCGCTCAGAGAGCGAATGGTGGTGTGAAGGTTCCCAGATCCTCTCACATGCCACAGAATGATAAATGCATGAGCAAGAGATTCATATTAGGGGAATTAGGAGTTTAATGCTGCGAATGAATGCCTGCTAGACTCATTTGTTGGGTGTTTGAGGTTGGCTGTCCAGGAGAACACCAGCATAGGGTTCATGAACCACAATATGGACAATGGCTCCATAAATACAACAAATGACTAAGTCCTAAACGTCTTTACCTGTTCTGTTCCTTGGAAATGCTGTGGCATTAACAACATTAAGTATTTAGACACTTTAATCGAACTTAAAATGCATTAAATGGATTGCATTAGATGTTTTTTTTAATCTATAATGCAACAACAGTCATACATTCTTAAGTTTGGCTTAAATGTCTAAATACTTCTTAAAGGGGCCACAGTATGTATGAAGAAGTAAATACTTTAAGCTGACAAGTTTAAGTTAAAATTGTGGAATCTCTCCATACCTTGAAAAAATCATCTTGATGTACAACACAACAGTTTGGTAAGTTCTTTATGAGTCTTCCCGTCAAAGTCGTCTTGCCTCCATTGGTCACACTGTAAAAGACAGAGTACACATTTATTAAACGCTGATATCGTACAATAGAAGCTCAATACTGGATCTTGTGGATTACTCACCCTCCTATTCCAATAATAAACTTCATTCTGATCCTTTCTGATCTTGGTCTTCGCGGTAGGACACTAGCAAAGGAATCGCTTCCTTTAATTACAGTCGGGAATGCTTTCGGTCTCTCTCTCCTCTCTCCCTCTCTTTACTATTTCATTGATGGACTAGTCTTTCGCCTTCATTATATAGGCGGCCCGGCTTTGCGTGACGTAGACACGAGTCGCTTGCCAATAAAGCCGCTCTCGGGGAACCAATCAGCGTTTGAGCCGTCCTGCTCATTTGCATATTGGCACCTGCTCCGCCGTCGCACCTGTCGCTCCGTGTCTGTCAGCGGGTCGCGCGCGAGGTGGGGGCAGATCGAGGCGACGGCGCAGCTCTGAGGGGCAATTAAAGAGTGGAAATATACCAACAAATCATGCCAGCTAGCACATAGCATAATTTGTGTTTAACACGCATTACAAACACTGCCGAAATGAAGGACGTGAATAAACGCAGGTAAAGGAATAAACACTTAACATTCATAAATCAAAATTCATGCATAAATTTGCTCTGGAGGTTTTGCTTATTTATATATATATTTAACACACACACACACACACACACACACACTCACACACACACACACACACACACACACAGGCTATATTCTAATAACGATAATAAAATATACTGCTACTGTATTACTCTGCCAATTTACAGTAGTGGAATATAAACAATTGTCAAAAAATGTACTAAAACTATCCATTAATATTTCTTGAATGTTTAAATTTTTTTGTGTCCAGAAATAAATTCATACTACATTTGTTTATATACACTCTTAAAAATAAAGGTGCTTCAAAAGGTTCTTCAAGCGATGCCATAGAAGAACCATTTTTGGTTCCACAAAGAAGCATTCAGTCAAAGGTTCTTTAAAGAAGCATCTCTTTCTTACCTTTTTGTAATCTGAAGAACCTTCCTTCGCCACAAAGAACCTTTTGTGAAATGATGTTAAAGGTTCTTTATGGAACCATTTCATTTAGACAAAAAGATTCTTCTATGGCATCGTGAAGAACCTTTATTTTTAAGAGTGTATATATATATATATATATATATTATTACTAGAATTACTGTTAGAATATTGACTTTTACAAAATATTTTGTGTCAGAAACAAATGCACATTGGTTGTTAATACAATTGATTATTCAATTTCATAATCAATGCTATGAAAAACAGACTACAACTGCAGTCTTAATACTGAAGATTGATCATTTTATTATTAATACAATTGTGTATTTTTATAAATAATTTTATTAAAAATTATTCTTATTATGATATATGCAACCTGAGTTCCCGTCACCATTATTATTATTATTATTATTTCAAAGAATAATTTACATTTACATTTAATCATTTAGCTGACACTTTTATCCAAAGCGAAACAATTAATAAAGTAATAAAATAATAATAAATAAATAAAGTAATTTTTTGAATGTGTCCTCAAACTTCTAGCTGTGATATGACGTACAGTATAATATGTGTTCCAGAATACACAGTATGCCTGTTTCTTCAATAACTTTGTCTCTATGTTCATCCTCCCACTTCATTTCTGCCCGACATTTCAGCTCAGGGTCATTTTACTCTGTGAACTCCAGTCTGGCCAGAATCCCACATGTGATTATTCATTTTCAACATCATCAAGTACAAACACAGATGTTTTAGAGAGAGAGAGAGAGTTGACTGTAAGAACAGAGCTATGATTGATTTATGTTTGTTAGTATGCATTCGGTTTGGACGGTTGTTAATCATTATATTATGGTCACGCTCTCCACCTAATGGAAGGGCAGATCTCAGAGCCAAATGTTAAATAAAGACAAGACAGGTACGTGGTATTTCAGTATGTTTCCTCTCATGATACTTGACCATCCTGATCAAATTGTTTCCAATTACTTGACCCGTCTTGTTGGCACAGTGTGAGGGAACTTTTCTCCTGGACTGAGGTGAAAAGTTCCATACTTAACCAGCTCTCAGTGGACGCAGCCATAGAGCTATATTTGGCATGATGTCTATGTATGACACGGTTCAAATGCTTCTGATGCAACTCACATAAATACCAGACTATCATTTTAATAGCAAAAGACCCAATGGCAATAGCTCTGTTCCAAAACCTATTCCATTCGGAACACAGCCTCTGATACTTATTAAGCACATATATTACAGTTGTAAAGTTCCAGCGAACATGACCTGCTGGCCGTGTGTTACACAATATGTACATCTCACTTTATGAGTACATAACCTTCACATTCTGTCTGTTCATGTGGCATACTGTAAATTTACTTAGATAAGTTTAAACGTCAACATGAAGGTCAAGCTTCTTTTTTTAAATCCTTATTTGTTATTATTGCTGTAAACTTACATTAATATTAACTGCTGCATTAAAGGAACAGTCCATCCAAATATTTGCTGAAAATTTGCTTAAGATGTCCTCTCCCTCAGGCCATCCAAGATGTAGATGAGTTTGTTTCTCATTGCATCACTTGCTCACTAGTGGATCCTCTGCAGTGAATGGGTGCCGTCAGAATGAGAGTCCAAACAGCTGATAAAAACATCACAATAATCCACACCACTCCAGTCCATCAGTTAACATCTTGAAAAGACAAAAGCTGCGTGTTTGTAAGAAACAAATCCATCATTAAGATATTTTAAACTTCAAACTAGCTAAAATACGAGTGCATAATCCATAATAACACTTTCTCCTGTGAAAAAGTGGTCTGGTCTGAATCAGGAGAGAAATCTGCACAGATCAAGCAGCGTTTACAACAGTCCAAAACAGCTCTAAACAAATATGTGGCTGGATTTTGATGTGAGAGACAACAGGAGGTGGACTTTTTGGCCAGAATGACAGTTTAAAGTTAAAAATGTCTTAATGATGGATTTGTTTCTTACAAACACGCAGCTTTTGGCTTCTCCAGATGTTAACTGATGGACTGGAGTGCTGTGGATTATTGTGATGTTTTTATCAGCTCTCATTCTGACGGCACCCATTCACTGCAGAGCATCCATTGCTGAGCAAGTGATGCAATGCTACATTTCTCCAAATCTGATGAAGAAACAAACTCCCCTAATCTTGAATGGGCTAATTGTCTTTATTTTTGGGTGAACTTTTCCTTTAACCACTTACATGATTTTAGAAAAGAATAAATTACCTTCGGCAACAGCCCAAAACTATGACTAAATAATTTTTGGTGATTGGTTGTATTTTATGGCAAGTTGACCAATGAATGATTATGAAGGCAAGCATGATTTCATGTTGACTTTAGACCTGTAAGCTGCTGCATTATGTAACAGGCTGAATGCGTTTCCCATTGTGGAAGCTGTTGGCCAGTGAACATGGTTAAACTGCCAAGTCAAGCTAAAATCCCGCTGGTATTAAACATCCCAAGTTTTACATCTGTACAACACAAACGACTGTTACACAAGATGTTTGCGTTTGCACAGATGTTCCTCTTCAGAAACAAAACAAGTGTAAGAAAAGAGAGTCTGTGAGCATTTGTTTTCTCTCTCGTTCACACTTACTGAGCTGCGATCCGGTTGTGATCCAGGTCAAAGGTCAGTGAGTATCGAAAAACTTCACTGTAGACAGAGCGTCACAAACATCATTATTGTGTTTTGAGATGATGATGATCGTGTTCATCCACATGATTGTTCTTTACAATTGAACATCTTTGGAAGATGACATGCACAGATGAATCCCAGTCTTGAAGTGTATCTGTAAATGAGAAAAATATCATTCACAATCACTATATTTATCATTGAATTTCTTTTAGATTTTAGGATCATTGTGTTTTGTATTTATCAAAAGTTTTGGGTGAGTCTTACAAAAAATAATCCAAGGTCATCAAAAAAGTATGTATGCATTAGTTTTGTTTTAAAATATGTCTATATAGGTTTTATTGTTTTTTTATTTCAGTTTTAGTTAAGTGCATCAAAATCATGAAAATTAGAATTTTTATATATTATTTATTTTAGTTAACTTTTTTTCAAGTAAAAAAAAAAAAGTTTTTTTTTACTTCAATAACCCTTTCAGGGTTATTATATTATTTAATATATGTTCAATATTTAATATATACGAAATTATATATTTAATATACAATATATAATCTTGCTGAGCAAAGAACATTAACAAAATATTTAAAAACATTAAATACATAATCAATTAATATGATTAAATATATAATAAATTATATATATATATATATATATATATATATAAATAAACAAACATTTAAATATTAAACATTTATATTTCAAAGTCAAATATGTAATGTATTTGTATTTCAGGTCTTATGAATTCATACAAAAGCTTCAGAAGCTTCCTTTTTGCTTAAGCTCTCAAATCAAATGGTCAGTATAATGCATGTCACATAAAGGTGGACGTCAATGACACCGTTACTGGTTTTCACATGTCTTATGACTTACATTTCAGTCTGTTCCTCACACAAAGCTATCATATGACTTCAGATGACTTGGAATAAAGCCTACGAGTCATATGGACTAACTTTATGGGGGTTTTGTCCTTGACAGCCATTGAGAAGGAAATGGCTATGAGAAGGAGCTATGAGAACAAAATAAAATAACAGAATGCGGGTTTGAGACTGAATTTTCATTTTTGGGTGAACTAGCCTTTTAAGTTACTCCCCAACACTGAAGAAAGACATACACGCAGGGCGATATGCTTGTGATGGGATATCGGCCATGTGCCGGTCAGTAGTCTGGTCAAAAATAGCAGTGATGGGCGGCAGGGTCGCTGCGGCTGCTGATCTGACGAGAGCAGCAGATGTGTTTTATGCAACAGAGCAGATGAGATGCCGCTCCTCTCGCCATTCAGAGACCCCAAATATGGTGTATGGTCCAAAGGTCATTAAACCCACCCTACTGCTGAATCTACTGTTACAGTCAGGCGTTCACTCTCTTACCCAATGAGACGCGTCAGGGACAGGCCTCCGCAGCCACTGATGGCGGCCTGTAAAATAACACTCCAATCAACATTACATTCAACACAAATAGTGTGAACGCAGATTAAACAATCACATCAGGTTTCTTTGCATTTAAAATCAACAGGAAATGATGTTTGCAACACATTTAACTTTCGTAATTGGACATATTTCCTAAGATATTCAATGAGAAATGCAGTTTTCCAAGTAATTTTAACCACGTGGAATTAGTTCGATCTGGCTAGGGGGTCTGTGGAAAAGTTTAGAGAAAAGGTAAAAAAAATAAAATAAAATAATAATAATTAGAAGAATACTAGAGAAGAAGAATAAATTAAAATAAGAATAAACAATAAAAATAAGAGTAAAATAAATAAAAAAATATTATATACAAATAATTATTTTAAATAAAAGTTAAAATAAAATAAAATAAATAAACAAAAAATTAGATTAAAATAAATATATTAAAATAAATAAATGAGTAAATAAACAAATAATACACAAGTACAGCACTGTAACTATGGAAACCCATTTCTGGCACGGAATAAACAATTCTTAAAAAGGTAATTGTGACTTTTCATCTCACAATTTCAAGTTATAAAGAAAGAATTGCAAGATAAAAATTCTAAATAATATATCTGCAATTCTGAATAATAATTCTAAATAATATTTTTCTCTTTATAACATTAGTTTTTCACTTTATGCAAGTTTTATTTAGGGGTGCATGGCATCTAAAAGATTGAAACCCCTGGGTTAGACGATGAAAAATGACTCTATTTGACAAGTGGTTGGAGTGAAGGCAATGAAAAATAGGACTCTTTGATGATTTGATAGCAAGCAGAACGATGACGTGTAATAAAGTGTTAAAGTGTGTCAATTTTGATTAAATGTTGACTTGCGCTGAATCATGTATATGTATATGTGTTGTAATAAAATCTAAATGCATGATGTTTTCTCATTAAGCTTTCACTGTCAATGCACTAACCTTTGAAATACAAGTCTGTTTGATACACACGGTCAGATTATGTTATGGCTGCATCCCAGTTTGCATACTAATCGTCATAAATAGTATGAGAGACAAGAATTAATCATGTTGAAAATGTCAAAGGTGCTCAGATGGTTTACTCTTCCTAAGGGATTTCTTGTGTGCATCCACCCACACTTTTTGAAGTAATATTACCCATAATTCCTTTTCACTGAAAATGAGGGTCTCAGATGGTTTTGCGTTCATTTATTTTCAGTTGTAAGAAATAGCAAGGAACATGAAGCTGCCGCATCAATACTTAAGTCTAAACTCGAAATAATAATGAGGTTTAAGGTAATGGACCTAAATTGCATATGCATACAGTATTTGATAATGACGGTCTGTAGTATGTAATAATACTACATTCAAAAGTTTGGAATTATCAAGATTTTTAAATGTTTTTTCTGCTCACCAAGGCTGCATTTATTTGATCAAAAAATACAGTAAAAACAGTAATACTGTGAAATATTATTACAATTTAAAATAACTGTTTTCTATTGTAATATATTGTAAAATGTAATTTATGTGATTCCTCCAGTCTTCAGTGTCACATGATCTTCAGAAATCAGTATAATATGCTGATCTGCTGCTCAAGAAACATTTCTGAAACAGCTTTCATTATTAAATAAATATGATAAAATTATAATACATTTTACAATAAAATATTATAATATTATATTAAGTAACATTATAATAACATGTAATGCTTTCAGGATTCTCCGAGGAACAGAAAGTTCAAAAGAACAGCATTTATTAGAAATATAAATCTTTTGTAACATTATAAATGTCTTTGCTGTTTTTAGTCAATTTAATGCATCCTTGATGAATAAAAGCACTATTTAGTATTTCAATAGTGTATGTATTGTTTCATAGTGAAATATATATTTTTAGTATGCAGTATGCGAATTGAGATGCAGCCTGTGATTGCAGACAGAGACTCCTGTGATGCTGCATGTCACATACATCAAACACTGCATGGATGTAAAGAGTTTCACCTCTCTGATGTCTTGGCCAGTTGTTCAAGCCTGTGAGGACATAATCGAAGTAACATATTAGTGCACAACAAACATCTGACAAACTGAGAAATACATTCCTGTACATGTGTCATCTTACATTTCATACAGTTGACTGTTGACAAACATGATACAGGGCAACAACTGCGTGATGTAGTCCATAAATCCAGTTATACATGCCCTTACGATTTAAGAGATTGGGGCAAAGATTCCCCTGTATGAGTTATTATTTATGTCATATGATAAGCGATATCACACAAGCAGCATATATCACACGAGTGCTGTTTTTGTCCCGAATAGCACAAGTGCAAATGTGATTTTATACAACAGTTCAGTGGATAAGAAGTTAATATTGTGTTATATTCAGAGGCGGACAGTAACTAAGTACATTTACTTGAGTATTGTACTTAAGTACACTTTTTGAGTATCGGTACTTTACTTGAGTATTATTTTTTCTGGAAACTTTTGACTTTAACTTCACTACATTTGAAAGACAAATATTGTACTTTTCACTCCACTACATTTCTATCAAGGTCCTCGAAGTACAAAGTCGTTATTACCACATAGGTTTTTAACATTCTAAAAGCTCTTTATTCCAAAGATACTACAAGCTAGTCAGTGTATTCAGCAGGTGCAATGTATTGTAAGTTGCTTCAGAAGTATTGCAAGTATTACGTACAACAATAAAACAGTGCATTGACATAAAAAAGGAAATTTACTTTTGGTACTTAAGTACTTTTAAAAGCAAGTACTTCTGTACTTTTACTTAAGTAAAAATCTGTCTTTACAACTTTTACTTGTAATGGAGTAATATTTGACCAGCGGTATCTGTACTTTCACTCAAGTAATGGAGTTGAGTACTTTGTCCGCCTTTGGTTATATTTTAAACACAATATTGCCTGTTTTTGCTCAATTTTGCTCAATTCTGAATGAATCCACATTTGCGAACCAATGATTCAAAGACCCAGTTATAAAGAAAGCCATTTACTTTCGTTTCTGAATGAATCAGCCTTTGAATGAATGAATGAATGACTCAATGACATTTACCACCACCTACTGGCAGTTTTATTATATTATAAAAAAATTAAAATAAAACATTAAAGGGATAGTTTGCCCAAAAATGAAAATTCTGTAATCTGAAGACTGTTGGTAACCAAGCTGTTTTGGTTAACAATGACTTTCACTGTATGAACAAAAAATACTGAGATGTCATTTATGTTCCATAGTTTATGTTAGGCCGTTGAAGCATAAAAGTTTATGGGAAATACATTTTATGTTGAATCAAATAAAATATTTATTTCTAAAGCTACTTTTTGTAATATCTATTGATACTTTTCTCACTTAACACAATAATGGCTTTAAATTATTTTTGGGGGGTATTTTCACAGCCAAATTTAATGTGTGATTAGTTAGATAAAAATGTTTTAATCGACTGACAGCCCTAATATATATATATACAGTATATATATATATACAGTATATATGTATGTGTGTGTGTGTGTGTGTGTGTGTGTGTATTATGGTCTGGACTGTAAGAGAAACTGTCCTGCTGTGGCCTGTTTAACATCTGAATCATGTAAAGGCCAGAGAACTCAGATCACGTAACGCCATACCATCCCACAACCCCCTCCTGCGGTTTTACCTTTCTCTCTGCGCTTTGATTCGCTCCTCGTCACATCTGCAGAAAGAAGAGAGCGCAAACTGTTATCACACTGTCACACATTACAAACACCTCGCATTTCTAAAACCTCACGCCTTCAACACAGAGAAATCTACGACTGCATTCGGAACTGCCCAGATACTTGTACTATTTTTACAGTATGCAGTATGTGTGCTATGTACAAGAAGTGCATTTTCTGTAATCCTGGAATACACAGATGACATACATTTATTAAAATGTCCTACAATGTATCTTACAATGCAATGCACTTAAATTCACCTTTCATTTCCAACTGCAATATTGAATATGATTTGAAGTTAGGACACTAAAAAATTTATTA
Source organism: Sinocyclocheilus grahami (assembly GCF_001515645.1). Classification (NCBI taxonomy): domain Eukaryota; kingdom Metazoa; phylum Chordata; class Actinopteri; order Cypriniformes; family Cyprinidae; genus Sinocyclocheilus; species Sinocyclocheilus grahami. Next base: position 1,422,013 of record NW_015505395.1, on the reverse strand, counting down.
AAATGCCATTTTATTTCTGTCATGATAATGGGGCGCCACTTAGCAGACTAAACCTATGAAACCTACCATATCATATTTAAAATGCACATTTCTAAAGTCTATAAATGATCAACATGATGAAAACTTTGCTGAAAAACCTGTTGCCACACAATCTACATGCCTTCTGTCGTCTGACTGATAGCTTAGTGTAACTGTACAAACATCCAGCGTCAGCTCGTGCTTCACGTGTCTTTCTGCCGTCAAATCTTGACTGATTTTTATCAAGTAAACATAAGAATAACTTTAGTAATATTTCCAGATGAACACTTACTGGAATGAAGCAGCTCAGCTTTACTTGATTCTCCATAAGATCCTGTTCAAATGTGAGTCTCAAATATCTTCAAGCTTTTGAGGAACATTTATTTGTTCATCTCTCAATCATCATTGGATTGCATTGCATTATATGTTTTGATCTTTTAAATCTCATCTTACTAAGACATATTATTGGAGATATAGAGTGACGACTGATATTTATAGCATTTTATGTAAGTATCTGCTGTACTGTTATGAAGATCTCCTTGATTTACATCACAAGCAGCAGAATTGCATCACTTTTTGTCCATATAAATATCGGCATCTGCACCAAATTGCATATTTTGCTCATTTTGGCTCTCTGAATAAAAGTGAGCTTCTTACAATATCATGCTATATGAGCCATAAAAGCAGGATTATCAAAAATAATACTCAATAAACAGAATTTATATTCTGTCTAAAGGCTCCATAAACTCTTTCATTTAAAAAAAAAGTGATTTTTCAGACTACTATTTCATATGTCAGGCTTTACAGGGTTAAATATGCAACGTAGTGAGATCATGTTAATGTGAAATGTTAATTTCTGCATGCAGCTTCAACAAAACTCTATCCTGCCCTTGTGTGTTTTAGTTTGCATGTACAAATGACATTCTCTCTGCGAGTGTAAATCAAAAGACATCCATGTGTCTCCTTCTGCTGGTAAAGTTCACTTACTGCAGCACGCACTCGGGAATCTGCACATGCTCCATGGGAACGATCAGAGCCAGTTCCTCCAGACTCTGGACGTAACGGATCTTATCCATGAATTTTACACTGCAGAGGAATTCAAATGTATTAAAACACATTCTACAAACTGTTGAGCGTGTTTATGTGATGTTCAGTGTTGCCTGACCTGATAAAGGGCCGTGAGATGGCCAGAACTGTCCGGATGAACCAGGAGGGATGTGCGATGATCAGACATTTGAGATTCTTTCTTAACCTGGATGTTAATGGAATTAAAAAAAAAATGAATTAATGTGAAATTCCACTCCAAAACTGGTCATAACTAACATCAGTGTCCCATCACACAAAGTATAAACAACACAAAGGATTTTTTTCATAATATGGGTTCTCATCTATGTCTCATTCAAGAATCAGCTTAGTTGTACCGTCTTTCGATCATCTGGTAGCATCTCTTGAGCCAGCTGATGCCCGGCATCCTCCTGTGCGGCGTGGCTCCGTTCAGATAGATGATCATGTAGTCTTCAGCTACCAGCAGCTCCAAACTACTGATCACATACCTGCAGAGACAATACAATAAAGCACTGAGATAAAACTTCAGAAAATATCCATAGTCCATGAGGAAGTGCAAACCTGTAAAATATCTGCATTTCTCTGTTGTAAAACAGGGTCTATAAAATCCGTTCAAAAGTCTCTTTTGCCCACCGAGGCTACATTTATTTGATCAAAAATACAGTAAAAACAGTAAAATTGTGAAATATTATTTCAATTTAAAATAACTGTTTTCTATGTGAATATATTGTAAAATGTAATTTATTTCTGTGATCAAAGCTGAATTTTCAGCATCATTACTCCAGTCTTCAGTGTCACATGATCTTCAGAAATCATTCTAATATGCTGATTTGCTGCTCGAGAAACATTTCTGATTATTATCAGTGTTGAAAACATTCATATTTTTGTGGAAGCTGTGATTCATTTTATTTTTCATTTATTTGAAATAGAAATATTTTATAACATTATAAATATGTTTACTCTCACTTTTGATCAATTTAATGCATCCTTGCTGAACAAAATGATTAATTTCTTTTAAAAAAAAGCTTGTAGAACAAGGTTATTATAGTTAACTAAAATTAAAAAGTTTCTGAAATTAAAATCATTAAACTACTTGAAATAAAATTAACATTAACTTAAGTAAAATCAAATATAAAAAACTTTTTTTTCATTTAAATTTAGTTTATGCACTAAAATAACTAAAACTGAAATAAAATTTATAAAAACTATATAGACATATATAAATAAAACTACTAAAAATAAAAAAAAAACACAAAACAAAGTGACTAAAACTTACTAAAATTAAAATGAAAAATCTAAAAATAAAAACTGATTCAAAATATTAATAAAAACTATAACAGTACATCAACGATACTAAAATAACACTGATGTAGAAGACATATCTGTTGAAATAAATTAAATACAAAAATTCTATGTTTCTGGAAATATTCTGTATGTTGTGTGTATGAAAACACATTCATGGGTAATTCACAGTGACAAATTAAATGTAATAAAATAATAATAATAATTATTATTATTATTATTTATTGTTAGCATGTTTCTAGTATGACAATGTTATTAATTTAACAAGATAATAAAAACTGTACAGCATATACAGCAGTTATATGAATTTCTTTAACATTCTATTTTGATTCTGCTTCCTTACATTCAAATTTGAATTATGATTTGAATGTATCTGTTTGCTAACTTGATTCAATTTGAACTCTGTTTAGGACACACAGTCTTTCTATAACCCAAACGTTTATGTTTATCTGATTTCAAATGCACACTGGTCTACTCTTTGACTAAAGCGTGTGTCTGTGTCTTACAGAAAGAGGTTCTCCATGATGTAACTGTAGTCTGCGCAGCCGCTGTCGGGCAGATAGCAGGCAGCAAACACGATGATGGCATTCAGTCCTTCACCGTAATAACCTGTGAACAGAAACAGTAACATGAGATCAAGCTGAAGACTTTCCATGTTCACTGATCCCACGGTTTGTGTAAAACGACCTTGGAACATAATGTGCTGTATTTTCCCTTAAGTTCACTTACAGTGTGCCAACAAACAATAAACATTTGTAATTTAAGTTTCATTTCTGGTTTCCATCCTTTAGAATTAAACAAGCTGTTTTTGCTACTGTACCTTTAAGATATAAATGACCTTGTTGTGATTATATAATGTTTTTGTATGTAAAGAGTGGGACGAGTTACACAACAAAGCTGAATTTAGTGTTAAGGGTTTTGTTCAAATCAGGGTTATTATAGGCCTAGTTAAAACAAAAGCTAAAAAAGAAAAAAAAATACATTACTTGAAATAAAATAAACTTGAACTGAAACATAAAATAAAAAGGTAACACTTTACAACAAGGTTCCATTAGTTAACAACTTTAGTTAACATGAACTAAGCATGAACAATACTTCTACAGTATTTATTAATCATAGTTGATGTTAATTTTTAACATTTACTAATGCATTATTAAAATCAAAAGTTGTGCTTGTTAACATTAGTTAATGCACAACTGTATTTTCATTAACTAACATTAACAAAGATGAATAAATACTGTAATAAATGTATTGTTCATTGTTTGTTCATGTTAGTTAAATCATTAAAGGCACAATATATAATTTTCGCCACTAGAGGGCACCTATTCAAAATAAAAAAAGAAGCAAAGGCGTAGTTTGATGAGTGACTGAGTGTGGAATCATGGGATTGTGGTCTTCATCCCCACAGTCGATGCAATCCGATGGGACTCGGGCCGAAATCATGTTCATGGATGAGCTAATGATTTATTAACGTAGTAGAATGAAGCAGGGTGAGGCTGAAAGCCGTCGAAGCGAAACGAGGCCGCTGAACGAGCGTGACACACAGCTGGAAAGCAGCGGAGCTTTTATTACGCCACAGTCGAGCGCTTCCGCTGCTTCTGGTCGTGCGTATGTGGGGTAAAGCAGCGCTGTTTTATCATACTAGATATGTCTGAAAGTTCTGTTATAATGCTACTCTGTGCGGTCGTCACTGGTCTATTAAAACACACAACATATTAAAGCGTCTTTGGTGTTTTTATTATGCCAAAGTCAAGCGCTTCTGCTCCTTCCGGTCGTGCGTATGTGGGGTAAAGCAGCAGAGCTTTTATTATGCCACAGTCGAGCGCTTCCGCTGCTTCTGGTCGTGCGTATGTGGGGTAAAGCAGCGCTGTTTTATCATACTAGATATGTCTGAAAGTTCTGTTATAATGCTACTCTGTGCGGTCGTCACTGGTCTATTAAAACACACAACATATTAAAGCGTCTTTGGTGTTTTTATTATGCCAAAGTCAAGCGCTTCTGCTCCTTCCGGTCGTGCGTATGTGGGGTAAAGCAGCAGAGCTTTTATTATGCCACAGTCAAGCGCTTCCGCTGCTTCTGGTCGTGCGTATGTGGGGTAAAGCAGCAGAGCTTTTATTATGCCACAGTCGAGCGCTTCCGCTGCTTCCGGTCGTGCGGAAGCGCTTTTAAGCAGCAAAGCTTTTATTATGCCACAGTCGAGCGCTTCCGCTGCTTCCGGTCGTGCGGAAGCGCTTTTAAGCAGCAAAGCTTTTATTATGCCACAGTCGAGCGCTTCCGCTGCTTCCGGTCGTGCGGAAGCGCTTTTAAGCAGCAAAGCTTTTATTATGCCACAGTCGAGCGCTTCCGCTGCTTCCGGTCGTGCGGAAGCGCTTTTAAGCAGCAAAGCTTTTATTATGCCACAGTCGAGCGCTTCCGCTGCTTCCGGTCGTGCGGAAGCGCTTTTAAGCAGCAAAGCTTTTATTATGCCACAGTCGAGCGCTTCCGCTGCTTCCGGTCGTGCGGAAGCGCTTTTAAGCAGCAAAGCTTTTATTATGCCACAGTCGAGCGCTTCCGCTGCTTCCGGTCGTGCGGAAGCGCTTTTAAGCAGCAAAGCTTTTATTATGCCACAGTCGAGCGCTTCCGCTGCTTCCGGTCGTGCGGAAGCGCTTTTAAGCAGCAAAGCTTTTATTATGCCACAGTCGAGCGCTTCCGCTGCTTCCGGTCGTGCGGAAGCGCTTTTAAGCAGCAAAGCTTTTATTATGCCACAGTCGAGCGCTTCCGCTGCTTCCGGTCGTGCGGAAGCGCTTTTAAGCAGCAAAGCTTTTATTATGCCACAGTCGAGCGCTTCCGCTGCTTCCGGTCGTGCGGAAGCGCTTTTAAGCAGCAAAGCTTTTATTATGCCACAGTCGAGCGCTTCCGCTGCTTCCGGTCGTGCGGAAGCGCTTTTAAGCAGCAAAGCTTTTATTATGCCACAGTCGAGCGCTTCCGCTGCTTCCGGTCGTGCGGAAGCGCTTTTAAGCAGCAAAGCTTTTATTATGCCACAGTCGAGCGCTTCCGCTGCTTCCGGTCGTGCGGAAGCGCTTTTAAGCAGCAAAGCTTTTATTATGCCACAGTCGAGCGCTTCCGCTGCTTCCGGTCGTGCGGAAGCGCTTTTAAGCAGCAAAGCTTTTATTATGCCACAGTCGAGCGCTTCCGCTGCTTCCGGTCGTGCGGAAGCGCTTTTAAGCAGCAAAGCTTTTATTATGCCACAGTCGAGCGCTTCCGCTGCTTCCGGTCGTGCGGAAGCGCTTTTAAGCAGCAAAGCTTTTATTATGCCACAGTCGAGCGCTTCCGCTGCTTCCGGTCGTGCGGAAGCGCTTTTAAGCAGCAAAGCTTTTATTATGCCACAGTCGAGCGCTTCCGCTGCTTCCGGTCGTGCGGAAGCGCTTTTAAGCAGCAAAGCTTTTATTATGCCACAGTCGAGCGCTTCCGCTGCTTCCGGTCGTGCGGAAGCGCTTTTAAGCAGCAAAGCTTTTATTATGCCACAGTCGAGCGCTTCCGCTGCTTCCGGTCGTGCGGAAGCGCTTTTAAGCAGCAAAGCTTTTATTATGCCACAGTCGAGCGCTTCCGCTGCTTCCGGTCGTGCGGAAGCGCTTTTAAGCAGCAAAGCTTTTATTATGCCACAGTCGAGCGCTTCCGCTGCTTCCGGTCGTGCGGAAGCGCTTTTAAGCAGCAAAGCTTTTATTATGCCACAGTCGAGCGCTTCCGCTGCTTCCGGTCGTGCGGAAGCGCTTTTAAGCAGCAAAGCTTTTATTATGCCACAGTCGAGCGCTTCCGCTGCTTCCGGTCGTGCGGAAGCGCTTTTAAGCAGCAAAGCTTTTATTATGCCACAGTCGAGCGCTTCCGCTGCTTCCGGTCGTGCATATGTGGGGTAAAGCAGCAGAGCTTTTATTATGCCACAGTTGAGTTCTTCCACTGCTTCCGGTCGTGTGTATGTGGGGTAAAGCAGCGGAGCTTTTATTATGCCACAGTTGAGTTCTTCCACTGCTTCTGGTCGTGCGTATGTGGGGTAAAGCAGCGCTGTTTTATCATACTAGATATGTCTGAAAGTTCTGTTATAATGCTACTCTGTGCGGTCGTCACCGGTCTATTAAAACACACAACATATTAAAGCGTCTTTGGTGTTTTCATGTTTTCTACAAAACAAAACCGGAAATCGAGGGGTTATGACGTCATTGGCAGGCGACACAATGACACTATGGACACGCTCCGTGTCACTAGTTAAAATTGCTTATTTCTTTGGATTTAAACATTCTTCGAAACATTTGGGATAATGTAAGTACACGAGTCAGGAAAATATATAACAATGTTCTAGTGGTTTTTGGATATTTTAATAAAAAAATCTTACATATTGTGCCTTAAACTAACATTAACTAGTGGATCCTTATTGTAAAGTGTTACTAATATATATATATATAAATAAAAGTTATATCTGTGTCATTTCAAATATTAATATCATCGACTGACCTCCATGCGTGACGACACGCAGGTACGGCCTGATGACCTGCATGTCTATCCTGTGCTCTTGATCGCCGATGATCACCGTCCTCCACAGACGGCCTGTAACGTCGCCGCCGTCGCCGTCGCCGCCTGGACCCTTCGCACTGGCCACTGGAGTGTCGTCTGAAAAAACAATACGATCTGCATTTAATTGGTCAAATCTGAGTATGTTGTGAAACTAGATGAGTAAAGCTTGATGGCCTTGTCCGAAAGTTTGGAACTTTGAAAAGCTTCAATTTTGAAGATTTTTCAAGTCTATAAAATCTTGTTAGCATGATTTAGCACATTGCTAACATGTTTCTAGCATGATTTAACACAGTTACCATAATTTAGCACATTGCTAACATGATTTAATACAGGGCTAGTAATTTACTAGTATGATTTAACACATTGCTAGCATGTTTTAACATGTTTTATAGCATGATTTAGCACATTGCTAGCATGTTTCTAGTGTGATTTAACACATTGCTAACATGTTTTAACAGGTTGTTAGCATGATTTAGCACATTGCTAACATGTTTCTAGCATGAGTTAGCACAGTTAACATAATTTAACAGATTGCTAACATGATTTGAATACAGTTCTAGTATTTTACTAGTATGATTTATCACATTGCTAGCGTGTTTTAACAAGTTGTTAACACGATTTAACAAGTTGCTGACATGTTTTAACATGCTGCTATCATGATTTAACACTGCTAGCATTATTTAATATGGTGGTAAGATGATTTAGCACATAACTAGCACGTTTTAGCATGTTGCTAGTATGATTTAGGACATTTCTAGCACATTTCTATCATGATTTAACATTGCTAACATGTTGTTATCATGATTTAATATTGTACTAGCATGTTTCTAACATGATTTAAAACATTGCTAACCTGTTTTAGTATTTTGTTTGAATGATTTAACATGTTGTTAACATGATTTAGTGCGGTGCTAGGATGTTGCTAGCATGTTTGTAGCATGTTTGTAGCATGCTTTAGCACATTGCTAGCATGTTTTAAGCAAGTTGTTAGCATGATTAGCTTTGGCAACCCAACATGAGATTTGTTCTGTAATGTTTCCTGTTTTCCAGCCAAAACCACATGACCTTTGACCTTTGACCTCTGACTGACCTTCCCATTCCAGCTCGTTGCCGTTGTTGAGGGAGCCGAGAGAGTCGTCGTCTGGCGTGTCGATGTCGTCCACGTTTATGTCCAGGTCGTCTGGTGTTTCCAGGAAGTCGTCAGAAAGCAGCGAACCTTCGCTTTTATCCAGCGACAGGTTGATATCCGCAGCGATCAGCGTGCGGCGCTTCTGTCGGACAGAATCCACGTGATCCGCCGTCAGAGCGGCACAATGAGCTGGACAGACAAATCACAAACATTTATAAAAGAGGCTGACAAAATTAAAACACATTTACATAAAAAATTTTTTTTTAAAAGAACCCCTTTAATTGATGAAAAACACTCTTCAACCAGAAGACAGCAGTGCATTTTTAGTATCATTAATATACCAATAGAGGATTCATTCATATTTTGAAATAGTTTTTATTTTTATGCTTTTCATTTTCATTTCAGTTTGTTTTAGTGATTCTGTCTTTTGTTTTCTTTTTATTTCATTTATTTGTCTTTTTACATTTTAATTCAGAGTGATATTTCAGTAATTTTAGTACTTAAACTAAATGATAATTATGTTCTGATTATGAAATGTTGTTTATGATATGTAATGAAATTATATTGGAAAAAAATTATGCTCTGGCAACTAATTGAAATAAAATGAAAGTTAATGTTTTTTATATTTCATTTCAGTTAACATTTATTTATTAACTAATAATTATTTTAAGAAATATGTAATAATTATTTTAATAATTAAATATAAAATTATTATTTGTATTTTGTTCGTTTTAGTAATTTTGTGTTTTTGTCCGTTTTTTTAGTTTGTTTTCCTTTTTTAAATGTCTATTTAATTTTAGTTTCAGTAATTTTACTGTTTCGACTTAAACTAATTGAAAATTGTGTTATGATCATGAAATTTATTTTGAAATGTTATGATTATGATATGTAATGAAATTATGTTGAAAAACAGTGTTGCCCAGGCAACTAATTGAAATAAAGTGTTTAACTTTTTTTATATTTTATTTAACTTCAGTTAACATTTATATGTTAACTAGGAATTACTTTTAAATATATATAATTATTTTCTATAATTGAATATAAATAAAAATATAAATAAAAAAAATGTTTTTAATTTTAATTAATGGTGATTCAACTTTCAACCTGAACCAGTTTCCTCTTCTTCTAATGAAATCTGTGGATTATCTTTCTCAATTCTGCTATTTTATTAGCAGTGTGTCAATAAAGATTTCATAATAAAAGTCTCTCCACAGTGAAAAACACATGGAGGAGATGCACTGAGATGCACTTACCAGTGTTGTCAGTGAGTCCGTCTAAATCACCGTCTTCAGGAAGAGGCCTGGAAACCAACACAGAGAAATTCTACAGACGACCACAACACACACACAACTACACATTCCCTCTGTCATTATAGAGCCACTTAAATTCACAATAATGACACAGTGACCCACAATAATAATTGGCCTTAAAGCAGCACTATGTAACTTTTTCTGTCTTCAACATTTGCAAAATGTATATAATGAGCGAGTACATCATGAATTCATCTTCCAAACCGCGCACGGTACACTTATAATAAATACTTATATTTGGACTATTGTAGGCTGGTCACAGCTGCGGAGGAATCGCCAGAGACATAAACTTAGAGAAGTAGCTCCGGTTAGAATGTTCTTCGGGATGTGTGCAGCTCTGTTTATTAACCGCTAGAGCGCCTAAAGTTACATAGTGCTGCTTTAACTGGTTGTTGAGTTATTTAATGTATTGTTTTATTGCTAGTGTTGCTAGGTTGTTAATGGTGGTTGCTAGGGTGTTTGGGGTGCTTTTTAAGCTTACTAGTCAAGTGAAAAGAGTCATGCATCCTCAAGTCTCTGTGATAAATATAGCACTTTTACTACAGAACATAGACAGTTAACCAGTTACAGCCTCAAGATTAAACAATCATTCAACAGATGATGATTAAGTCGGTTTTGGCTCACACAGAGGTCAGTGGTAATGTGCACACATTCTGTAAATGATGCCGTTTGCACTTCTGTGTGGAGCCTGAACAAACAGTATGTTTCAGCAGAGTGAAGCACACTTAACCCATCATTCTCTGGCATTACGATCAGCAGTGTTTGTGTATCTCGTGCTGACTACAGTCGGTGTGTAATTACCCAGCAGGCTGTGCGGTGTCAGGGGACTGCTGCTGGTTAATTAGAGAGTGCAGTGCAATAATGAGGGTTACAGAACTCAGTTCAGACAATTTTTGCGACCGGATGCTTATAAAGATAGTGTCTGCTGCATCCATTATCTATAAGTTTTAATGTTTGGCACTAACATAAAAGGTACAATTCTTTGCATATGCACCACTGTAATATGTAGTATATGGAATATTAATCTGTGGTAATGGTAATCTATCAGTACACTGAAAGCTCAAATAAAATCATGCAGTTGTTAAGGATCTATTTTAACTGATCTAAGCCTTAAAAAGTAACTTTCTTTTTAAAGTAAGTTTCTTTTTATAATGAAATCAGACTTATTAAAATTAATTAAATTATGAAATATTAAATTGCATAAAGACTATTATATCATCAATCATTTATTTAAATATTATTTATTGATATTATAAACAAACAATCAAATTAATTAATTTAATATTAAATTAAATAATATAATTAAATATTATATTGCACAAAACTGTTACCACGTGAAGCATTTATATATATATATATTAATTAAATATATAATTATATAATTGCATAAAACAGTTACCACATTAAGCATTATTGTAATATTTTTTATTAATACTATATATATATATATATATATATATATATATATATATATATATACACAC
>NW_015505395.1:1377325-1396067 GCF_001515645.1 Sinocyclocheilus grahami | reverse complement strand
TGTGGGGTAAAGCAGCAGAGCTTTTATTATGCCACAGTTGAGTTCTTCCACTGCTTCCGGTCGTGTGTATGTGGGGTAAAGCAGCGGAGCTTTTATTATGCCACAGTTGAGTTCTTCCACTGCTTCTGGTCGTGCGTATGTGGGGTAAAGCAGCGCTGTTTTATCATACTAGATATGTCTGAAAGTTCTGTTATAATGCTACTCTGTGCGGTCGTCACCGGTCTATTAAAACACACAACATATTAAAGCGTCTTTGGTGTTTTCATGTTTTCTACAAAACAAAACCGGAAATCGAGGGGTTATGACGTCATTGGCAGGCGACACAATGACACTATGGACACGCTCCGTGTCACTAGTTAAAATTGCTTATTTCTTTGGATTTAAACATTCTTCGAAACATTTGGGATAATGTAAGTACACGAGTCAGGAAAATATATAACAATGTTCTAGTGGTTTTTGGATATTTTAATAAAAAAATCTTACATATTGTGCCTTAAACTAACATTAACTAGTGGATCCTTATTGTAAAGTGTTACTAATATATATATATATAAATAAAAGTTATATCTGTGTCATTTCAAATATTAATATCATCGACTGACCTCCATGCGTGACGACACGCAGGTACGGCCTGATGACCTGCATGTCTATCCTGTGCTCTTGATCGCCGATGATCACCGTCCTCCACAGACGGCCTGTAACGTCGCCGCCGTCGCCGTCGCCGCCTGGACCCTTCGCACTGGCCACTGGAGTGTCGTCTGAAAAAACAATACGATCTGCATTTAATTGGTCAAATCTGAGTATGTTGTGAAACTAGATGAGTAAAGCTTGATGGCCTTGTCCGAAAGTTTGGAACTTTGAAAAGCTTCAATTTTGAAGATTTTTCAAGTCTATAAAATCTTGTTAGCATGATTTAGCACATTGCTAACATGTTTCTAGCATGATTTAACACAGTTACCATAATTTAGCACATTGCTAACATGATTTAATACAGGGCTAGTAATTTACTAGTATGATTTAACACATTGCTAGCATGTTTTAACATGTTTTATAGCATGATTTAGCACATTGCTAGCATGTTTCTAGTGTGATTTAACACATTGCTAACATGTTTTAACAGGTTGTTAGCATGATTTAGCACATTGCTAACATGTTTCTAGCATGAGTTAGCACAGTTAACATAATTTAACAGATTGCTAACATGATTTGAATACAGTTCTAGTATTTTACTAGTATGATTTATCACATTGCTAGCGTGTTTTAACAAGTTGTTAACACGATTTAACAAGTTGCTGACATGTTTTAACATGCTGCTATCATGATTTAACACTGCTAGCATTATTTAATATGGTGGTAAGATGATTTAGCACATAACTAGCACGTTTTAGCATGTTGCTAGTATGATTTAGGACATTTCTAGCACATTTCTATCATGATTTAACATTGCTAACATGTTGTTATCATGATTTAATATTGTACTAGCATGTTTCTAACATGATTTAAAACATTGCTAACCTGTTTTAGTATTTTGTTTGAATGATTTAACATGTTGTTAACATGATTTAGTGCGGTGCTAGGATGTTGCTAGCATGTTTGTAGCATGTTTGTAGCATGCTTTAGCACATTGCTAGCATGTTTTAAGCAAGTTGTTAGCATGATTAGCTTTGGCAACCCAACATGAGATTTGTTCTGTAATGTTTCCTGTTTTCCAGCCAAAACCACATGACCTTTGACCTTTGACCTCTGACTGACCTTCCCATTCCAGCTCGTTGCCGTTGTTGAGGGAGCCGAGAGAGTCGTCGTCTGGCGTGTCGATGTCGTCCACGTTTATGTCCAGGTCGTCTGGTGTTTCCAGGAAGTCGTCAGAAAGCAGCGAACCTTCGCTTTTATCCAGCGACAGGTTGATATCCGCAGCGATCAGCGTGCGGCGCTTCTGTCGGACAGAATCCACGTGATCCGCCGTCAGAGCGGCACAATGAGCTGGACAGACAAATCACAAACATTTATAAAAGAGGCTGACAAAATTAAAACACATTTACATAAAAAATTTTTTTTTAAAAGAACCCCTTTAATTGATGAAAAACACTCTTCAACCAGAAGACAGCAGTGCATTTTTAGTATCATTAATATACCAATAGAGGATTCATTCATATTTTGAAATAGTTTTTATTTTTATGCTTTTCATTTTCATTTCAGTTTGTTTTAGTGATTCTGTCTTTTGTTTTCTTTTTATTTCATTTATTTGTCTTTTTACATTTTAATTCAGAGTGATATTTCAGTAATTTTAGTACTTAAACTAAATGATAATTATGTTCTGATTATGAAATGTTGTTTATGATATGTAATGAAATTATATTGGAAAAAAATTATGCTCTGGCAACTAATTGAAATAAAATGAAAGTTAATGTTTTTTATATTTCATTTCAGTTAACATTTATTTATTAACTAATAATTATTTTAAGAAATATGTAATAATTATTTTAATAATTAAATATAAAATTATTATTTGTATTTTGTTCGTTTTAGTAATTTTGTGTTTTTGTCCGTTTTTTTAGTTTGTTTTCCTTTTTTAAATGTCTATTTAATTTTAGTTTCAGTAATTTTACTGTTTCGACTTAAACTAATTGAAAATTGTGTTATGATCATGAAATTTATTTTGAAATGTTATGATTATGATATGTAATGAAATTATGTTGAAAAACAGTGTTGCCCAGGCAACTAATTGAAATAAAGTGTTTAACTTTTTTTATATTTTATTTAACTTCAGTTAACATTTATATGTTAACTAGGAATTACTTTTAAATATATATAATTATTTTCTATAATTGAATATAAATAAAAATATAAATAAAAAAAATATTTTTAATTTTAATTAATGGTGATTCAACTTTCAACCTGAACCAGTTTCCTCTTCTTCTAATGAAATCTGTGGATTATCTTTCTCAATTCTGCTATTTTATTAGCAGTGTGTCAATAAAGATTTCATAATAAAAGTCTCTCCACAGTGAAAAACACATGGAGGAGATGCACTGAGATGCACTTACCAGTGTTGTCAGTGAGTCCGTCTAAATCACCGTCTTCAGGAAGAGGCCTGGAAACCAACACAGAGAAATTCTACAGACGACCACAACACACACACAACTACACATTCCCTCTGTCATTATAGAGCCACTTAAATTCACAATAATGACACAGTGACCCACAATAATAATTGGCCTTAAAGCAGCACTATGTAACTTTTTCTGTCTTCAACATTTGCAAAATGTATATAATGAGCGAGTACATCATGAATTCATCTTCCAAACCGCGCACGGTACACTTATAATAAATACTTATATTTGGACTATTGTAGGCTGGTCACAGCTGCGGAGGAACACATACCTGCGTGAATCGCCAGAGACATAAACTTAGAGAAGTAGCTCCGGTCGGAATGTTCTTCGGGATGTGTGCAGCTCTGTTTATTAACCGCTAGAGCGCCTAAAGTTACATAGTGCTGCTTTAACTGGTTGTTGAGTTATTTAATGTATTGTTTTATTGCTAGTGTTGCTAGGTTGTTAATGGTGGTTGCTAGGGTGTTTGGGGTGCTTTTTAAGCTTACTAGTCAAGTGAAAAGAGTCATGCATCCTCAAGTCTCTGTGATAAATATAGCACTTTTACTACAGAACATAGACAGTTAACCAGTTACAGCCTCAAGATTAAACAATCATTCAACAGATGATGATTAAGTCGGTTTTGGCTCACACAGAGGTCAGTGGTAATGTGCACACATTCTGTAAATGATGCCGTTTGCACTTCTGTGTGGAGCCTGAACAAACAGTATGTTTCAGCAGAGTGAAGCACACTTAACCCATCATTCTCTGGCATTACGATCAGCAGTGTTTGTGTATCTCGTGCTGACTACAGTCGGTGTGTAATTACCCAGCAGGCTGTGCGGTGTCAGGGGACTGCTGCTGGTTAATTAGAGAGTGCAGTGCAATAATGAGGGTTACAGAACTCAGTTCAGACAATTTTTGCGACCGGATGCTTATAAAGATAGTGTCTGCTGCATCCATTATCTATAAGTTTTAATGTTTGGCACTAACATAAAAGGTACAATTCTTTGCATATGCACCACTGTAATATGTAGTATATGGAATATTAATCTGTGGTAATGGTAATCTATCAGTACACTGAAAGCTCAAATAAAATCATGCAGTTGTTAAGGATCTATTTTAACTGATCTAAGCCTTAAAAAGTAACTTTCTTTTTAAAGTAAGTTTCTTTTTATAATGAAATCAGACTTATTAAAATTAATTAAATTATGAAATATTAAATTGCATAAAGACTATTATATCATCAATCATTTATTTAAATATTATTTATTGATATTATAAACAAACAATCAAATTAATTAATTTAATATTAAATTAAATAATATAATTAAATATTATATTGCACAAAACTGTTACCACGTGAAGCATTTATATATATATATATTAATTAAATATATAATTATATAATTGCATAAAACAGTTACCACATTAAGCATTATTGTAATATTTTTTATTAATACTATATATATATATATATATATATATATATATATATATATATATACACACACACACACACACAAATAATTGAGTAAAAAAAGTTACTGTGTGAAGCATTATTTTAATATTAGTTATTAATATTAATAAAACCAATTATTACATGAATCATTTATTTAAATATTATTATTTAATATATATTAATAGCATTAATGAAGCATTTATTTAAATAATACTAATAAAAATATTACAATTAATTAATTAATTAATTAATTAATTAACAAACAAACCGATTAATAAAGCCAGTTACTACATTAAGCATTTATTTTAATATTATTATTGATTAATATTATTTAATATATATTACATTCCATAAAAACAGTTACTACGTGAAGCATTTATTTAAATAATACTAATAAAAATGTTAAAATAAAGAAATAAATAAAGAAACATACAAACAAACAAACCTATTAATAAAGCCAGTTACTACATTAAGCATTTATTTAAATATTATTATTGATTAATATTATTTAATATATTAAATTCCATAAAAACAGTTATCACGTGAAGCATTTATTAAAATAATATTAATTAAAAATTATTTAAATAAATAAATAAATAGTTACCACATGAGGAATTTATAGGCTACTTGACAACATTTTTTTTTTTTTTTTACAGTGTACCATAGTATATATCAAAGTATTATGATTTAACCATAGGATATAATCACTGTGCCATGGTGATTTAGGATTATTTAATCAGAAATTGTGTGTAAAACTTTAAATGCAAAATTATCAAAAGCTAAAACATAATCAGGTTCATCAGAGAGAAAGTTTCATACAGTACATGACAATTAAAAACCCATTTCAGCAAGATTTTGTTCAGTGTGGGTTTATGTGATACAATCAATTATTCAGCACTCTGTGTCTCTAGCCTCATTGTCATGGCAACACTGATGACCTCATATTTGCCCAGAAATGGTAATGCATTATGATGTAAGGCTGTGCTCTTTATGTCTTCATGTACTGTATGTTGACCCACATGCTGCTTCTGCACTGTTTATGCCACGATTCACCTTCATTTCTCCCTCATGTGCGGCTAGATAACACATCCTCAGCTCCACACGCTCTGAGCTCTAATACTGATCTGACATGATCGATCAGAAATCAAAGACGCCTGCGCTGCGGAGGAAAATAACTCGCCACTAACAAGCCTCATAGATGTTTACAAGCCTGGTGTCATATAGCAGAGGTGGAAATCTGCTTATTAGCAAGGAAAAATCATTATAACTAAATTTTATCAATATACAGATCAATAGCAGTACTGATTGTGGTGGAAATCTGCTTATTAGCAAGGAAAAATCATTATAACTAAATTGTATCAATATACAGATCAATAGCAGTACTGATTGTGTACACCAGGGCTGCCCAAACTCGGTCCTGGAGGGCTGGTGTCCTGCAGAGTTTGGCTCCAGCTTGCCTCGACACACCTGCCTGGAAGTTTCTAGTGTGCCTAGTAAGAGCTTGATTAGCTGCTTCAGGGGTATTTGATTAGGGTTGGACCTAAACTCTGCAGGACACCGGCCCTCCAGGACCGAGTTTGGGCACCCCTGGTGTACACAAATTTTGGAGTAATTAAAATGTTGTTGAATGAAGTCTCTTCTGCTCACCAAGGCCGCGTTTATTTGATCAAAAAATACAGTAAAATCTGTAAAAAAGTGAAATATTTTTACAATTTAAAATAGCTGTTTTCTAAGTGAATATCTGTAAACTGAATTTTATTTCTGTGATGCGCAGCTGTATTTTTTATTATGCATCATTCCTCCAGTCTTCAGTGTCACATGAGAGTTTGGCTCCAGCTTGCCTCGACACACCTGCCTGGAAGTTTCTAGTGTGCCTAGTAAGAGCTTGATTAGCTGCTTCAGGGGTGTTTGATTAGGGTTGGACCTAAACTCTGCAGGACACCGGCCGTCCAGGACCGAGTTTGGGCACCCCTGGTGTACACAAATTTTGGAGTAATTAAAATGTTGTTGAATGAAGTCTCTTCTGCTCACCAAGGCCGCGTTTATTTGATCAAAAAATACAGTAAAATCTGTAAAAAAGTGAAATATTTTTACAATTTAAAATAGCTGTTTTCTAAGTGAATATCTGTAAACTGAATTTTATTTCTGTGATGCGCAGCTGTATTTTATTTTCAGCATCATTCCTCCAGTCTTCAGTGTCACATGATCTTCAGAAATCAGTCTAATATGCTGATTTGCTGCGCAAGAAACATTTCTGATTATTATCAATGTTGAAAACAGTTCATATTTGTGTGGAAACGGCGATACATTTTATTTTTCAGGATTCTTTAATGAATGCAAAGTTCAGAAGAACAGCATTTATTTGAAATAGAAATCTTTAGTAACATTATAAATGTCTTTACTGTCACTTTTGATCAAATTAATGCATCCTTGATTAAATTAATTTCTTTAAAATAAAACTCTTACTCACCCCAAACTTTTGAATGATCAGTTTCCACAAAAATATGAAGCGGCTCAACTGTTTTCAACATTGATAATAATCAGAAATGTTTCTGTATTACAGTAGCAAACAGTCAAAAGTCAGATCTCAATGTGAACTCAAACATTTATCATCATTTCCTCAAAGACCAAATGATCTGAGCTTCTATCCACATTCACTTTAGCTCTTATTTATGTCAAAAACTATGCTAAAACGCTACAATTTCAACCTCTCTATGTTGCATTTGAAGTTGAGGACAATGCATTGTGGGATACAGAATCTCACGCACTGCATACTGCACATTTGGGAAATGTTGTAGGTCATATTCTGTGCAAACAGAAGACTCATATACCATGCACAGGTATGCAAACATAGCATGCTAGTATGTTATTCTGAACACAGAGTGAGTGTTTATGTCTCAGTCAGTCAGTCAGACAGCAGCTGAAGGTCTTACCGTGGGAAATCATCATCTTGCCACTCATCCTTCACCTCCATGTTCTCCATGCGTAAAGTGGCTTCAGTGGTTCCCATCCTCTGCTCCCGATCACACTGAGAAGATCAGCACATTCAGAGGTGGCTATACAGGCTAAAACCACATATTATTCTCTCAATTACGTCTCTTAAATGAGCTAATGGCATTAAGTTTCTCTCTTCAGCAAGTAACATGATTTGAGGAATAAATGGAATGAGTTTCACGCCTGTACTTAATATTTCGATTGAAAGATTTTGAGTTGACTAAACAGTGATATTGTGTTTATGGCTGTATAAAAAACTATATGGACATATTTGAAAACACAATAAATAATAAAGTGATGAAAACGCACCAAATTAATAAAAATGTAACAAAAATGAAAATGGAAAATACAAAAATAAAAACGAATTCAAAACGTTAAAAAAAATGAATCAAATAAAATATAAAAAAATTAAACATTTTATTTCAGCTAGTTGCCAAAGCAACATTTCCCATTTTTATTTTGTTTAAAAATAACAAAAATAAAATGTATTTAAGAAATAAATAATAAAAATGACAAAAACACAACGAAATGAAAATGGAAATGGAAAATACAAAAATAAAAACTAATTCTAAATATAAAAAATAAATCAAATCAAATATAAAAATCCAAACTTAGTTTATTTAAGCTAGTTGCCAAAGCAACATTTCCCATTTTCATTTAGTTTAAACTGATGTACTAAAATAACTCAAACAAAAACCTAATAAATAATAGGCATATTTAAAAAAATACAATAAATAATACAAATTGCAAAAACACAACACAGTTACTAAAACTTGAACTACAACTTAAATGATTAATCAAAATTTTAAAAAGGAAAATACAAAAATAATAACATTTTATTTCAGCTATAGTTGCCAAAGTAACATTTCCCTAAAACTAAAATAAACGTAAAAATTAATAAAAACTATGTAGACACGTATATTTTTTTAAACATTTAATAAATAACAAAAACACAGTACAAACGTTTTTAAACTGAATGAAAACTGAAAAAACTAAAATATTACAACAAATTAAAAAAATCTCTCTCTCTCTCTCTCTCTCTCTCTCTCTCTATATATATATAGTATAATGCTAATATAATCTTTCATCAAAATATAATAACTGCAGATCTGAAATATTTTAATTTTTTTGTTGACATTGCCTGCAGTATTTAACCCTCCCCTCATCAGCCCGTCACATACAAACACCTTTCAGCATCCAATCAATTCCACACGGAAAAATCTACATTAATCTCACTGAACGTCCTGTTTACTCAGAAATACGTCACGCTGTGGAATTAAAAGGGGTCGCAAACATGGCTCATCTGGTCAAACACTCACAGCAGAAGGGAGTTTCTCTCAGCAGGCGCTGGTTTCTCTCTGTGCTTCACCTTCAGGCCTGTTGATTTCTCAGCTCTTGATTAAATCCATAGCGCTCATGCCGGATGAGGAGCTTCAGAGCTGACTCTCAGTTTGCTGTCTGTCTGTCTGTCGGGTGAAGCCCGTCACGTCTGTGGTTCTCAGACAAAGGGAGGCGTCTGGGGCGGGTGGATGACTTTCAGTGTCTCAGGATCTGTGCATGGCCATTATCATCCAGAAACGACAACATACAGATTCCTTTTGAGCAGCTAGCAGATGTGCTTTTTAATTCTTCTTCACTCCAGATTACGTCATGTCACCTGGCGTCTCCTCCCCTTCCTTCTATCCTTCTCTCTTTTATATGGTGCATTTATTTCCCTCCTTTATAAAAGGTAAACCTTTCCGAACCTTGCTGTATGTGGAGCAAGCTGTAAAAGATGGACATCTCCTTACTGTTCCCTAGCAACAGCATCCCTGTCTCTCCATCCCAGCACAATCTCTCCTCTGTATGTTCCTCTCTCGTTCTCGCTCTCTCTCTCTCTCTCTCTCTCTCACACACAGCTGAGAGACTGGAAACACAGACTCCTCCCTCGGTCTCCTGTGATTGGTGGAGCTGCATTTCCTGCTGCGCTCTGATTGGCTGAGGCTCTGTGTGATAATGTCATCTGTTCAGTACTCAGGAGGCTTGTGCTGGCAGGCTTTGTGCTGGTGCTTGTACAAGCTCAGTGCATGTAATATGACATTTGCAGTCTATATAGACCAGGAAATTAGTCAAATAATGTTTCTTTACATAACAGTTGATAAATTATTTTTATTTTATTGGTACATTTAAAACCAGTTATTCATAAATTAAAATCAGGAAAATGCAACTACTTGTAACCTGCAAAATACGTTTTCATGTAACATCATAGTAGTAATAATAATAATAATAATTATTATTATTATTATGCTAGTTGTTGTTGTTGATATAATAATAATTAACAATAAAAAATATAATAGAATATTCTAATTAAAATTATTAAAAATGTAATAAATATAAGTTATACTATTACAATTACAATTATATTACAACAATTAAAAAAAAAAAATTATTATTATTTTGTTGTTGTTTTCATTATTAATATAATTATAAGTATTGTATTATAATAAAAATACTAATTAAAAATAAATGTTGCTTTTGTTTGTTAATAATTATATTTTAAAATGTAACTGTAAATATAAATAACAATAATAATTATTAATATGGTTATTATAATTTAAAATAATAATTTTATTTATAAAAAAAAATTAAAAATACTATTGTTGTTATTAATATAACAAAATATATATATTTTTTTATTAATATCAGTTATATTATAATTACAATCACAATTATAAAAAACAACAACAATATTTTGTTATTATTATTATTAATAATAATAATAACAACAACAATAATATTTGTATTATTATTATTATTATTATTATTGCTGAATAACGCAGCGGTTTGGGATTAGGCTTTGCAAGGCCATTTGGGCCAATCATTATGAATGTATACAGCCATAAACATCATAAACTCTTTTTAAAACGGTCCTCAAATGGTTTTGTCAATCACAGAGACGACTTCATAAAGGATGAGAGTGAATTTAGAGAGATGCTGTCTGTTCGAGACGGAGCCTGGGGTTTTTCTGTCGGGACAAACACTGACCTGAAAGATCAGAGTGTCCATTAAAACCCACTCAATCATTCAGGACGGCCAGCCATGTGGAATTCAGCACTGAGTGCTTTCTTTTTGTATTTCAACCTCTCATAGTTCACAAAATACATGCAGTGTTCTAAAATATCATAATGATTGATTTCAGTATTAGATAGTTGCATTTGATTGCACAACATATACATTTGTACCAGGAGAACAGCTGTGAATATTAATGCCTATATGGTTCACAAATGTACAAAATATTCTAAATTAATAAATATAAATTATATATTTGTTAGAGTGATAATATTCAACTGCTGAAATTTTAAGTTCAGAGCTGTACTTCACTGTACTCACCATAAGATAGAGCTGGAGTTCAAACAAACCTCCATGAGGCTCCTGTCCACAGGCAGCAGAGCAGCGAGAACTTGATCTGATTAAAGAGAAAATAAAAGCATTCAGTTTTTCAACTTTATATGCGCAGACACACTTCACATAGAGAACAGAGGGGTAAGGTGTGCCAAAGTTGACCTTTACTCTAATCAAAGTGAAATGAATGAAGTGAAATATATTTTCTCTCTCTATATATTTTAGAATATTTGAGAAATCGTTTTTATTAATATTTTGAATAATATAATATTTTTAGTTTTTATTAGATTAACGTTTTGTTAAGATTTTTAAATAATATTTATATTTGATTTTTATTTCAGTCTTATTTCAATTAACAAAAACAGTTTGTTAATAGTTTAATTTTAGTTAACAACAATTTTATAATTGTAAAAAAAAAAAAACGAAATAATAATTCTTTTCACCTAATATTACAATTTTATTTCAACCTCATTGCAATTAACAAAAACTATTTTTAAGTTTTTATTTAAAAATTGTATAACAGTAAAACTAATTTACTAAATAGGCCTAGTTATTATTTTCATATAATATTTATTCATTTAAATTTTAGTTACACAGCTTTATGTTCATGTTGAATTTTTTTCTCAGTGTTTGTAATTAAAAATGTTTATTTTGTTAGAAAAGCATGCAAAAAAGCATTTTTCACTGGTTGTCTCAGACTTTGTACATGTTTTCTGTTAATAAAACGAATGAACACTGGTTGATATGTATTTCAGATCAGCAGAATTATGCATGAAGATAACAGCCGTTTGTCCTTGGCCCAAGGTGAGGAATTTATAATGAGCTAAGCTCTTGAGCCGTTTTCATCACCCTCATCTTCATCACAGGTGCCAAATCTGTAACTCGCACACCTCTATTGTCTTCATATTGTTATTGTTGCTCCAAAACAAGCTCAAATAGCTTGAACTTCTGAACCGGAAAACTTGCTTCTGGAAAGCCGCTTTCTGAAACGAGTGGATACTGGATAGTTCATCTAATCTTCAGGCCTAAAAGCAGAGAAGATGTCCTTCCTCCTGCAGCAGATGTTGGGGGACAAACTGAAGAACATGACAGGAGGAGGAAACACTGATGGAGAGGAGAAAGAGGGCGGAAAAGAGACGGCGGCGTCCAAAGGAATGAGCAGGGAAGAGTTCGAGGAGTATCAGAAACAACTGATCGAGGAGAAGTGAGTCAAACACAAAAAAAAGTGAAATGCATGGGAAGTGTCGATTGCGGCGTTACATTTACTGTAAATCTGCCTGCGTTGCATCAGATTTCTTTTTATTGCGCTTTTCGCACCATTGAGCGTTTTAACCAATCACGCACGTTTCTGTTGGGTTTATGAACGCAGTGGCCAATCAGAAGCGTTTTGATTCTTCAGCGCGGAGAACTCGGGAATTGTTCAGTGCGCCGCTTGCTGACTGAGAATTCATAAATCATTTTATAATTATTTATCAGCATTCTCGAATTCCCTCATCATCATTGAAGTGCAGAAGAGATAAGTAAGAGATTGATTTTGAAGTGTAGACAGTAGTGTTGGGTAAATTACTCAAAAAAAGTAATCCGCTACAAATGACTAATTACTCCTTTAAGATCGCAATTGAATTGCATTGCTAATTAGCTACTGCATTTAAAAAGTAATCAGATTACTTTACTTTCAAGTTTATTTTACTTTGCAAGTTATCAAACAAAAAAGTGAAACTCATAGTTCTTGCAGTAATTTAGGCCTAATATTGACTGAAAAAATTACATATGAATCCAGCAACTTGAAGGATCACTTGAATTTTTTCCAGATATCAGCGAAAAGAACTTAAAATGTTACATCATTTTTGATCGTACAGATGAGAGTAATACATCATTAATTAATACATACATTAAGTAACATAATTTTATTGACACTAGTAACTGTAATCACATCACATTAATTTAAAATGTAACGCATTGCTGCGTTATCAGGAAAAGTAATTAGAATACAGTAACGTTATACCCAACTCTGCAAGACAGCTTCAGTGATTATAACAGGAGTTTTTGTGAAAGTGAACTCACATCAGACTGAAGACATGGACCCAGGCCTGGACTGGGACACAGTTGCAGGCCGAGAAATCTCAGGCCATCCTAAACACCTACAACAAATTCTAAAAACCACAAATATCTCTGTCTCTTCCTTTTTGTTCTTGTACCTGTCACTTCTTCACCAGCAGGGTCATGAACAGAACTGTGTCCTTGTTGCAAAACAAATATTGCTATTTATCTTAAAATGACTTAAATACCCTAGATTTAACAAACCTATATTTCCAACCACATTTTCTAAAGTGCCTAAATGTCAAAATTAGTTAATCGACATTAATAATCATTTATAGAATATCAAGAGCAATGATTTTTTAATTAATAGGCTATTTACATTATGCAATTTTTGTGTAAATACATGAGCAGCATTAAACAGTCTGTAAATAAACATAAATGCAGTAAAATATGGCTTTTGTTGATGAGGGGAAAAAAAGACTGGTAACATTGTGACAGATTAAACTGGTTAAATATAATTACTTAAATAAACAACACAGACACATTTAATAGAGTAATTATGTAACTGTCTCAAAGGTAAAAAAAACAACAACTTGGAAATCAGCTACAAAGACAACTTTAACCACAAAATGTCCTGATCAAAATAAGCAGCAAGCACAGACCTATTTTGGTCACTTTCAGTGAATCTAATTGGATGTTACACATAATTGAATATTAAGCATCATAATGTTCTGATTGGCTGATTTTGTTTTTGAGTTTTTGCTTTCAAAGAGCATTAATACTGATTGCAATTTAAGCAGCGATAAACCATTATTCAGTTTCATCCAGAGCTAAAACTGATTTTATGCATAAGTATTAAAGGAGAGATGACCAATGAGAGGGCAGAAAGTAGATGTCATGTGACCACATTTGTGTAGTACATTTACTAACAAACAACAACAACACAGTGACGCAATGTTTGCCAGAGATTAATGACTGTCATTGTGGTCTCAAACTTCTTTTTTTTTTAGGTTTTCATGTATTATTTACATTTTATTTCATTTTACATTTTATTTTATTTAACAAAACGATTTGTTAATATCTTTAATTTTTAGTTTCATCTAATATTTAGATTTTATTTCAGCTTTATTTCAATGAACAAAAACAATAATTGTTAAATTTTTAGTTTACAATAATTTTATTATTGTAAAAACAATTAACTAAACAATACTTATTTTTCATCCAATATTTACACACACAGTTACCATAGTAATTATTTGTATAACTATGGTATTTTGGTGGAAGCGTAGTTTACCAAAGTTAGCATAGTTTTTTTTAATAGAAAAATAATTAACCTAATAATTAGTTCAATATGAAAATAAAAAATATAAATTATTATTAATAATTATTATTAATTTATAACAACATAATTGTACACTGTAACAAATGACCGTAAATTTAACGGTAAAAGACTGTAAAAATGCTACAGTAAAAACCTGTTAAATGGTTAACGGTAAATTCCCCTACTATATACGGTGAAAAACTGTATTGGACATTACATGTAATTTTACTGTTTTCAGTGTTTATTACTGTTTCAGTTTTCAGTGAATAACTGCTGTTTGTGATGGGCTTTGGTTCATCGTGTGACTTTCTCATCACCTCCTGCATTTGGTGATTATAAGTGTATTACAAAGGTACAAAACAGAATCCTTCAATAGGTTGGCATATTAACATTATTTCAGTTAATTAAATGATGGTATTTAACTGTAAATTTAAGTTAAAACTGTAAAACCTAAAATGTCTCTACCGTGTTTTTTACTGTAAAATTCCGGCAACCACAGCTGCCAGTTTTTACCCTGAATTCTACTATATTATACACAGTACCAAAGTAAAAAAAAAAACTAAACAAAAAAAAAAAAGCCTGATTGTTATGTAATAA
The DNA here is from genome assembly GCF_001515645.1 of Sinocyclocheilus grahami. Taxonomy (NCBI): domain Eukaryota; kingdom Metazoa; phylum Chordata; class Actinopteri; order Cypriniformes; family Cyprinidae; genus Sinocyclocheilus; species Sinocyclocheilus grahami. The sequence goes on along the minus strand of NW_015505395.1, from coordinate 1,381,183 downwards.
TATCACATTCTAATGTTTCAGCAAAACTGCATCATTTAATGACAGCTGTATTGGTTTTTATTTAGATCCTTTGAATTCCACGTAGTGATGTTTATAAACATAATGAAATCGTCTTAGTCTGTAATTATTGTATTATCCTAATTCCCATTTCCTGTGGCATCCTGCAGGCCAATAGCGGGATCAGTCCGTTACAGCCGCTACCGCTGATGTCAGAGATGCCTGACACTATATTACAATGATTGTTTGTCATGACTGAAATATAAACAAACAATCTAGTGTGCATTCATTTAATGATGGGAAATAAAGACATTAAACTCTCCAGCCGGACATCTGAAGATCAGGAGTGAAACGAGAATGCTCTCAGTGTGAAAGCTTGTTACTGTGACGTCTCGGAAAAAAGCCTACACACACATTGCCGTAATGTTGCTTTGCAATACACCTCATCTCTTTATATAACGCCCGATAGCATTAAGTCCAGAACTGGGTCACGAGAGTCCTTACTGGCCACGGCCTTTAGTGTGATCCAACCACAACAACTAGTTACATCAGAAAATCATCACAGATTTACACACAGGTGCGTCTGTGGCAGTGTTATTTATTTAATATTTTTATTCATGATTTTTATAACCAATTATTTATTTATATAAATAATACTAAAATAACAATGACAAAGCTACTATGGTTATTTTTATTATTTTTTACAATTATAATTGATTAATTGTTTAGCTAATTAGGCATGTGTTTTGTCATTTTTAGTATTTTTTTCTTTATTTTCCAATAGTAATTTTTGTGTAATTCTAAAAACATTAACTAGTTAATTAATTAATTATAAAAAAATAATGAATTAAATAGTTATAATAAAACAATAAAAATAACTATGGTAAATTTGGTAGTGTTTTTTAGTAATATTTATGTACTATAATAGTTTTTATGAATACATTGAATTAGCTTTGTTTTCATTTTAATTTTAGTGTATTCGTTTTTGATTTTTTTTTTTTTTTCATTTTTAATTTATTTTAATTTATTTCAATTAACAAAAAAAATAAATAATATGATATAATAATATAATAAAGTAGTTTTAGGGATTGCAAAGGTTGCATTTGTATGTTGTTTAATATAGTAAGTATTACAGCGTCGTCCCTGTTTGACTCTAGATATAAAGCCACCTGCTCCATATTTTAGCTCTAAACCCTTCTAACCTTCTTAGGCTCTATCCTGCTGCAGGTCAGCTTGTGCTGTTAACTGGGCTATTGCTTATTTCTGTAGGCAACAGTCTGTAGATCCGTATGAACGATGGCTAATCTCTGTGGGTCAGAGTAATACGATTGTGAGGACTAGTCAGGAAGACGCTCAGATTGATTGGTTTCAGATAAAACCACTAAACAGCATGTAAATAATCAATTAATTTCTGCCCATGTAAATTATAGGCTAATTATGTCACTTCAGCTATATGGTCAATCTCACACAGTGGAGATCAAAATTAGAGAACAACCTACAATTTCCTCAATTTTGAGATCACTGCTGCTTAGTCCTATTTGAAGCTATCCTAACAGGAGCAGAAGGGCCGTTTTTAAGCATATTTCATCAATTAATTGTATTCTGAAGCACAGTATAAAAAACTTAAATGAGATTTGCAAAAGAACACTGATCAAAATTAGAGAACACTTACAGATACCTCCAAGTTATGGTTGTTAATTTGGCACCTGGTGTTAATTTCCTTAATTATATAACAAACCCTATTTAACTTTGCAGCATTCCTGCAATTTTCACTGAGATGACGGGCCGCTCTAAGGTGACTGAAAGCCTGCGACAGCAGATTGTCCAGATGAAGGCCAATAGCAGCGATAGCAAGAGAAGCTGGTCGTTCCAAATCTGTGATATCTTGAATCTTTACAATGAGACTAACTCATTCAAGTCCTCCAAAAAGGCTGGTCATCCACGTGAGACAAATGCACGAGAGGACAGGATAATGCAGAGACTCTCAATGGGGAATCGGTTCAGCACTGCAGCTGGAATTGCTCAACAGTTCAGCTCTGAACAGGATCTGGATCTGTCTCGGCACGTTTAAGAGAAGTCGGACTGAAAGCACACTCTGCAGAGATCAGGCCTCTCATCAGCAGAGAGAATCAAAAGGCTGGACTCATCTTTGCTGAGGAGCATGTTGTGTGGAGAGAAGAGAACTGGTCCAAAGTTCACTTTAGTGACGAGAGCGAGTTTCATTTATTTGGTTCTGATGGGAAACATTATGTTTGGCATCAAGCTGAGGAAAGACTGAAGCCCGAGTGTGTAAATAAGTCAGTGAAGTGTGGAGGAGGAAGTGTGGTGGTTTGGGGGATGTTTGAGTTGGGCCTCTTACACATGAAATGGACCCTTATTGATATTTTTATTATATATATATATATATATATATACATATATATACAGTATATTCTCATATTTCAGCAATGAGAAGTTGCATAAGAATATGCTTAATTTGCATGAAAATAATGGAAAAATCTTTGATGTTAACATTTACATTTTTAGCGTTTAAATTAACATTTTTCAATTTTGCTTCAACAAAATAGAATTTCTTATTTCTTCGGTGCATGTGACGCACAGCAAAGCGTTTGTAATGCTGAAGACCTCAGAAAATCCTGAACGTGCACATTGTTAGTAGATCCGGTTAGCTGTTATCTAACATGAACTAATGTCATAAAAACTTTAAATAAACAATGCATTAACATGTTATATGTTTTATTGACAGAATCTCCAGGGACCAGGAGTTTGCCACAAAAAAAGCCGAGCGAGCAAACTTACGAGTGCTGATGCGTGACAAATACAGAATACCTCAGGTAACAGATCACAGGTTCATCATGATAACCAACTGGAAATAATTTATATTTATATAATTTATATGATTAATAATATAACATGCTGGGATAATAACATGTCCAGATTGCACTGATTTGATTTTGGGGTGACATTTGTTAATATATTGAAATGTTTATGAAATCCAAACTAAGTTAAAACTAAAGCTACTGTATTAAATTTCTAAGGCCTCTAAATGATCAACTTGATAAACTTTGCTGAAAAACCTCTTGCCACACAATCTACATGCCTTCTGTCGTCTGATTGATAGTTTAGAGTTTTTTATCCAATAAAAGGTCTTTTAATGTAATTGTACAAACGTCCAGCTTAAAGGGTTAGTTCACCCAAAAAACGAAAATTAGGCTGTGTTTTACTCACCCCCGAGGCATCCTAGGTGTATATGACTTTCTTCTTTCAGACGAATCCAGTCGGAGTTATAATAAAAATGGTCTTTGATCTTTCAAGCTGTTTCATGGCACTCAGCGGGTGTTGCATTGCTTCAGTAAAAAAGAAGTTAAATAAAAATCGCCCATCCATAAAAAAAGTGTCTCACACGGCTCCGGGGGGTGAACAAAGGCCTCCTGTAGCGAATTGATGCGTTTTTGTAAGAAAAATATCCATATTCAAATCTTAATAATAATCACTCTAATCTAGCTTGCGCTCACGGTTGTAAACAGAAGCAGCTCCGGGTGGATGACGTATGAGGTCAGCGCTGCGCATGCGCCGGTGAGTCTCGTGAAAACCAACGTTTGTTTACAGGAGCAAAGGAAGCAAAGTTTCCTTACTTTAGCAAAGGAAAACCAGTCTCCTCTTAGCTTATTTCGATATCCTCTGACATTCTTCTTTACAAATCCTCGTTTTGTACTTCTAATTAGTGACCGTTGTTTTGTTTTGATCTCTCTGCTGCGCTTCCGCGTTCGTCACTTCTGAGCGGCGCATGCGCAAAGCTGACCTCATACGTCATCCGCCCGGAACTGCTTCCGTTTACAACAGTGAGTGCAAGCTACATTA
>NW_015505395.1:1371334-1377297 GCF_001515645.1 Sinocyclocheilus grahami | reverse complement strand
GAAAATTAGGCTGTGTTTTACTCACCCCCGAGGCATCCTAGGTGTATATGACTTTCTTCTTTCAGACGAATCCAGTCGGAGTTATAATAAAAATGGTCTTTGATCTTTCAAGCTGTTTCATGGCACTCAGCGGGTGTTGCATTGCTTCAGTAAAAAAGAAGTTAAATAAAAATCGCCCATCCATAAAAAAAGTGTCTCACACGGCTCCGGGGGGTGAACAAAGGCCTCCTGTAGCGAATTGATGCGTTTTTGTAAGAAAAATATCCATATTCAAATCCTAATAATCACTTTAATCTAGCTTGCGCTCACGGTTGTAAACAGACAACAGTGAGCGCAAGCTAGATTAGAGTGATTATTACGTTTTGAATATGGATATTTTTCTTACAAAAACTTTGTTCACCCCCCGGAGCCGTGTGAGACACTTTTTTTATGGATGGGTGATTTTTATTTAAGTTCTTTTGGACTGAAGCAACGCAACACCCGCTGAGTGCCATGAAACAGCTTGAAAGATCAAAGACCATTTTTAATATAACTCCGACTGGATTCGTCTGAAAGAAGAAAGTCATATACACCTAGGATGCCTCGGGGGTGAGTAAAACACAGCCTAATTTTCAATTTTGGGTGAACTAACCCTTTAAGCTTGTGCTTCATATGTCTTTTTTGCTGTGAAATCTTTACTGATGTTTATCAAGTAAATGTGAGAATAACTTTGTTATTAAATATTGTTAATATTTCCAGATGAACACTTACTGGACTGAAGCAACATAGATTTACTTGATTATCTATAAAATCCTGTTATATAATCCTGCTATATAAAATCATCATTGTATTGCATTGCATCGCATTATATGTTTTGATCATCAAACTAAGCATCTAAATATCATCTTACTAGACACACTATTGGAGATATGGAGTGATGACTGATTTTTATATCATTTTATGTAAGTATCTACTATACAAATCTCATTATTTTACATTTCAAGCATCAGATTTTCATCACTCTTTGATCATATAAATATCAGCATCTGCACCAAATTGCATATTTTTGCTCAGTTTGGGCCTCTAAATAAAACTCAATTTTCTCACTATATCAGCCTATATGAGCCTTAAAATACTGATGGATCAAGTAGGATACAACACGCATATGCGAATTTTTGTTTTTATATTTTGTCTAAACTGTTCCATTTCAAACAGACTATTATTTCATGTGTACAGGGTTAAAACAGTTTTATTATGCCTGTTTTTCTTTCGACATTGTTTGAAAACAGAGTGCTCAAGATGAAGCCACCGTCCAGATGGCCGGAGACGACCTGGACATTCCCGAGGAGCTGGCAAAGATGGTGGATGAAGACGAGGAACAGGAAGAGATGAACGATTCTTTTCTAGGAAAACTCCAGAACATGGACGTGGACTTTGATTCGATCAAAGCCAAAGCTCAGAGCACGATGACGGAGGTCAAACAGGCAGCGGAAGACAAATGTGTCATGATGTGATTATTCGGTTAAACAAACCAACACGTATGGATTTAAAAAAATATATTTTTAATGATAAAGGAATATTTTACTCAAATGAAAATTCTGTCCTCATTTATTCACCTTCAACCTGTAATATGACTTATAAATCTTATTCTGAACAACATTTGTAACATACAGTTATGCAATGACAAAAAGGTGACTGAATTTTCATTTTCGAGTGAACTGTCCCTTTAAGAGGGTAATAGTGCAATATACTATAGAGGTTACAAGGCTTTCTACATGCTTCAGCCAAGCAGGACATTCTGGATTAACATCGTCTGCTAATCAGACAACTTATATCAGAGGAAAATAAACTAACAAATATGAATGTTGTCTAAACTGAACTCTAAAATCTGACTGAACTAGAATCATGTCCTACCTGGATGAACCATGCAAAGCAATGCAAAGCTGTGGATATCTGCTCTTTTTCTGAAAAACAATAAGCATCAGTGGACATGTTAAAATAATGTTGCTTCATCTGAAGTAGTTTGCACTAATGAAACACTAGAATTAAGAGTCATGTGAAAATGTGATCATTTAAATAATATATAATTTTTTTCCCCACATTACATTACTGAGAAGTTGCATAACAAATGTGCTTAACTTTCAATAAAATAATGGAAAAATGCAATGCAAAAAATATGTTTTTAAAATTTTGTTTCTTGTAAGAAATCATCCGGCTATTTATTGATGGGTCCACAATTGGTTTGGGAATTGTTTTACATATTTTTTTTAATTAAATGGCTTCATTGTTTCTTTCTTTATGTTTTTAGTCAGCATTACATTTCCAGATTAATTTAATATGCTTTACTGTATTATTCTATTGTCAGCATGAACTCAAAATAAAGTATTTGCCATCTTTACATAAAAAATGAGTCCATGTGTTTGATTGTATTTAAAGTCCTGAAGATTAATAACATTATAAAGCATTATAATGATTTTTAATAATGTTTCTGATCAAATGAAGTTTTGCATTTGAGTACATTGTAAAAAATTATTTTTCGAAGATTACTGGAGTATGTTTAACCAAAAATATATATACTATTTCAGTCTCAAAATGTTGTTTAATACAATGTGTTACTTGCCATCTATTTGTAATTATTTGTCAAATTTACTAGCAATTTGTAAGTGAAAATTGTTTTAAAGAAAATCCTACACAAATTGTATGTATGCAGTTGATCAGTACTTGTTGGTCACTTGCTTACACGCATGATTTAACTTTTACAGCATGATTTAACTCTTGAAGAGCTGGACTTTTCTGCACTTTTTTTACATTCAACATCTATTTTCTAAACCTTGAGACCAAAATGTCACTTACGATTCCTTAAACCTTACGTTTAGGTACGGTTAACCATTGTTTCAAGACTGAACCTTTACCTAATTCCAAGTCTGACCCCAAACATTAACCCTATAATGAAGTAACCATCAGAGCCTGACGACAATCTCAAAGTGAAGAATGTAAAAAGTAGATAACTGGGACAACACCATCAGCTAATCAAACTTCATTATGAAGCAAAACTAATTAAACTGCCTTTGTGATAAACCACCACCTACAATCAGAGTCAAACAACATGCATAAAAACTTTGGAAAAGGATGAACATTTTTTCTGCTGTCTGTACCCTTAATTGTGTACGAGTCCCTCAACTGTCTTTAGTGTGAAAATAATACATCTCAAAATCATACAGTCACTGTTGGAAAGGGTTCAAATATGAAGAAAATGCACACAGTATTAAGAATCATGTCTGTAAACGTTTGAACCAGGGGGGTTTTGTGTGTGTGTAAATTCAGGGATTATTTTGTTTTTGGACTATGCATCTGTTAAGTGAAATAGCTTCAGTATTAAATAAAATAATAATAATTGGATAGTTAAAAAAAACCAGCATGCATTTTTTATGATCCCTCCTATTTTGTTTAAAATGATCAACATTTGGTAGATTCTGCAAGTTGCATGTAAACGTATGACCGCAACTGTAAAAGCCTTATAAACTAAAATACTGAAATGAAATTTTAAAGGAATAGTTTACATAAAAATGAAAATTCACTTGCACTATATAATGGAATATAATGCACTATAATGAATATAAAGATGTTTGGAAACATATGGTGCTTTTTATCATTTTTTAAGTTTGAATGTCCCATTTACTAGAAACTTATGTTGTATGGAGAAAAAAAAGTGTTGATTAAATAAATGAATGTAAATGTAAAACTTTTATGTTTGAGTCTGAATAAACAATGACAGATTTTGTATTTTTGGATGAACATTCCTTTAAGATCAATTCAGTACTAGTTGAAAATAGATTACAGGAGAGTTGAATGTTAAAAGAGTATTGCAATGGTTTACTTCAGAAATCCCTTGACTTTTCTTCCATCCATAAATGTTATCATGATGAACAAGAGTCTCTTCTTCACAATGGACAGCAGATTATCTCTTCTATCTCTTTTCTGCACATGCATCACAACACAGCCTAAGAATAGATAACCAGATAACCACAGACACAGGATTGCTTACTTAGCAGCATTAGTTCATAAAACTTCCTATAGATCAAGACATTAGTTCTTTGGATAGACATGAGATGCTTAGATAGCTTAGTTAAATCTTTCTACAGATAAAGACTTGTTTTGGTAACAAATACCAGCTACATGCTAAAACCCTGCTCCAAAGCATTCATGTGAAGAGCCCATTAACCATCCAGAGCAAGACAAATACAGAAAGAATAAGGTATTATCATGTTTTGTTTTTTTTGACAAGTATGATGGTCATACCATATATTCCTTTAGAGAAGTATTTCACCCGAAAACGAAAATTTGCTGAAAATATCCTCAACCTCGGGCCATCCTAGATGTAGATGAGTGTGTTTCTTCATCAGATTTTGAGAAATGTAGCACTGCATCACTTGCTCACCAATGGATGCTCTGCAGTGAATGGGTGCCGTCAGCATGAGAGTCTAAACAGCTGATAAAAGCATCACAATAATCCACAAGTAATCCACAGCACTCCAGTACATCAGTTAATGTCTTGTGAAGAGAAAAGCTGCATTTGTAAGAAACAAATCCATCATTAAGATGTTTTAAACTGTTGCTTCCAGCTAAAATACGAGTCCATAATCCATAATAACGATTCCTCCAGTGAAACAAGTCTTCTCATATGAATCAGGAGAGAAATCTGCACAGATCAAGCACCGTTTACAAGTGAAAACAGTCCAAAACAGCCTAGTCAAGTCAAGTCACCTTTATTTGTATAGCGCTTTATACAATACTGATTGTGTTAAAGCAGCTTTACAGAGTTAAACAGGAAAACAGTTTGTCAATGATGCAATAAGACAATAACAGAGTCATTTTTCAGCTAAAGGCAGTTCATTGATGATTCAGTGATTGTCATCATCCAGTTCAGATCTCTTTCAATAGTGTCTGTGCAATCAGTCAAGTGTCCCCAACTAAGCAAGCCTACGAAACTCCATCGGTGACAGAAATGGAGAAAAAACCTTGGGAGAAACCAGGCTCAGTCGGGGCAACAGTTCTCCTCTGGCCAGATGAAACCAGCATGGTGTGGTTTAATTCCAGGCTGCAACACAGGTGCAGAGGACTCGTCTGGTTCCCGTGGTCTTGTGGCTGGATTCTGATGTGATGTGAGACAAAAGGAGGTGGACTTTTTCACTGGAGGAAGCGTTATTATGGATTATGGAGTTATATTTTAGCCAGAAGCAACAGTTTGAAAATTAAAATGTCTTGATGGATTTGTTTCTCGCAAACATGTAGCTTTTGGCTTCTCAAGACACTAACTGATGGACTGGAGTGCTGTGGATTACTTGTGGATTATTGTGATGTTTTTATCAGCTGTTTGGACCTTCATTCTGATGGCACCCATTCACTGCCATTGGTGAGCAAGTGATGGAATTGAAAAGCTACATTCTCTGTGAGCAGTGGGTGTATGGAAGGATGGAGTAGGTGGAGTTAATTAGCGCATAAAGACTAAGCAGTAGATTAATCCTACTGGAACACCAAAGCATGTCAGTGTCTCACCAGGATTTGACGTCATCAGCAACCTAAAATTACACACACAAAATATTTTTTTTGTGTCCGGCTTTAACATAGCTGCTTGACAGGAAACACCCACAAAAAATCATCAAAAAGCATGCTTGTCATTTACTTACATACCTGGAAGGCTGAAGGCATGAGTTTACTCCTCTTGGTTTAATTTGATTTTCCGCCATAACAGGATTAGTTATCTACTTTCATTCTTGTCCTTGGTGTCGAGAAAATCTATCTATCTATCTATCTATCTATCTATCTATCTATCTATCTATCTATCTATCTATCTATCTGAAAAATATCTATCTATCTGAAAAATATCTATCTATCTGAAAAATATCTATCTATCTGAAAAATATCTATCTATCTGAAAAATATCTATCTATCTGAAAAATATCTATCTATCTATCTATCTATCT
>NW_015505395.1:1322916-1370312 GCF_001515645.1 Sinocyclocheilus grahami | reverse complement strand
TCTATCTATCTATCTATCTATCTATCTATCTATCTATCTATCTATCTATCTATCTATCTGTCATTCTATCACTCTATCACTCTATCACTCTATCTATCTATCTATCTATCTATCTATCTATCTATCTATCTATCTATCTATCTATCTATCTATCTATCTATCAATCTGTCGTTCTATCTATCTATCTATCTATCTATCGTTCTATCTATCTATCGTTCTATCTATCATTCTCTCTCTCTCTCTCTCTCTATAGCGTGGTAAGCTGACACAGCTCCTTCAAGCGTTATCTGCTTTGTTACTAATAGGATCTGCGAGGCTTAAATTGTCTTCTGCTAAAACTAAGGAGCTTGATAGCTACACTGCACCTCTTAGCTAATTTGCTCTCAATTAGGATAATGAGGAAACAAGCAAAGAAGGGTAGCCTTAATATTTTAACGTGATAACATGATTATTAGCCTCTTCACTCAGTTAGCGAAGCCAACTATCGATCATGTTTGTCACAGTGATTTCTGATGTTAACGTTCTATCTATCTATCTATCTATCTATCTATCGTTCTATCTATCTATCGTTCTATCTATCATTCTCTCTCTCTCTCTCTCTCTATAGCGTGGTAAGCTGACACAGCTCCTCCTTATCTGCTTTGTTACTAATAGGATCTGCGAGGCTTAAATTGTCTTCTGCTAAAACTAAGGAGCTTGATAACTACACTGCACCTCTTAGCTAATTTGCTCTCAATTAGGATAATGAGGAAACAAGCAAAGAAGGGCAGCCTTAATATTTTAACGTGATAACATGATTATTAGCCTCTTCACTCAGTTAGCGAAGCCAACTATCGATCATGTTTGTCACAGTGATTTTTGACGTTAATGTTCACGAATAATTAAATATTGGAGAAGATAGCATATAGTGTACTATCCATAAGGTTATACTTATTATACTTATAATAAAAATATATATTATATATATACTATTAAAATATATAAAACAATATTGGATGAAATGCATATAAGATGCATTCACTTTTACTCTTTCTCAGTGACATAAAAATTAATGAATTAAAAAAGAGTCACATGCAAAGATATCAACTGAGCTTCAATCTAAGAAAGTTATAATACTAGAGATCATATACTCTATTTCAATAATAGGCTTTGTATTTAATTGACAGCAACAGATTGAGTGCAAATGTGCACCAATAAAATGCACAGAATCCTGACTGAAAATAAACGGATTGTGTTTCAATTCCACCATTTACAAAAATGCAATACAAAATGCAAAACTTTGCTTAGCCTCCAGCAATCGTCCTTGATCCTCATTGTATAGCATCTCTGTATTTAATAAAGAACAGAATTATTGTGTCTTTGATGGATTTTATACAAACACAATTCTGGTAACTTCTGGTTATTTTTATTTTTTACATATAATGAAATAAACATATCATGTTTATTTTGTGTCTAGTTCGTGCAGGTATCTTGTAGCTCAAACAGTAAGCTTACAATTATGCTTTCAAGCGGTCATGGGTTCAGAAGAAACCAGCATTTAATTTAGGGTTTGTGGGTGTGATTGGATTATCTACAGGGTAAATTTAACAGGCCAGTCTTGTGCGTCACGTCCAGTCGCCTGTATGCACGGCAGTTTTTCATTAACACAGGTCAGTTCATTGATTTGTGAGAAGCCTAGATATACATGTACTGTAGTTACAAATGTAGGCTATTACAGTAAATCAACATGCAAAACCTAAACTAAATGTAAAAACAAAAAACAACAACAAATTTAGAATTGCCTTTGTTGACTAGATTTTGTAAGAAAGCAAAAGAAGTGACTACGAAAAAAAGCATGCAAGAACTTTTCAAAGTTAAACAAAGATTACTGATGTATGTTATACAAGAAAATACAATTCCAGTCTTTCTACTTCATAAATTTCACGTTTAAATTCAACATTTTACTTGACATTTCTTTGTAATTAATTGTGCCATTTACTAGCAATTTCTGAGTGAAAATTGTTTCTACATAATTTTTTTAGTGTAATGCAAAATAAGAAATAAATGCAATTCAATTGATTATTTCTGTATTACAATATTAATATTGCAATGATTAGATGAACAATTTAAAAATCCAATTACGTATCCCACTTATGTTTTGACAAATAGGCTATTCTTTTTGCGCCTACACTGTAAACATTTTTGAATTTTTAAATATAAAAAAATTTGTGAAGTAATTTTTTACAAGAAAATACTACTTCAGTCTTTCAACTTAAAACTGTCACGTTTAATTCAATGTGTTACTTGCCATTTCTTTAATTAATTGTGTAATTTACTAGCAATTTCTGAGTGAAAATGGTTTCTACACCCCTTTTTTAGCGTAATTTTCTCAGATTCAGCTAAAGAGTAACATATATTACTCTGTAACATCAGAGCAACCCGAAATGCTCAGAAATATACACAACTCAAAACAATAATGAATAACTCAATTAGTTATTAGAAAAACTGCTCTGACTTCTTGCTCTGGTTTGGCATTAAAAGCCTTTCACTGATGCCCAGATGGCCTAAAAGCCTCTTTTGTCAGAAAAATCCCACTCCAAGAGACTCCTTGGGGTTTGTTAGGAAATCCCAGAGTTTATCAGTGTAAAGTCTGTAATTGGCTCGTCTAGAAAATGATTTGGCCCTCGAATCACATCACACTCACGGACGCAATCACCTGAAGTCAGACTGTTTTGTGTTTAGACTCGAGCACTGGAATGGAAATAAATCGCTCTTGTCTTTTGCCTGCTGTGTTTTAAGCTGAGGTCAAACTGACAGCAGGCTCCGGGTCCAGTAAACATGGCTGCTGTCAATGTGCGTTAGCCCTGACCATCCTGAACACATGCAACAAAACCTGTGCAATCACAAACTATATGTATTTGCAATGCACTTAAAAAAACTCAAGTGGGTTTCATTTTAAATGTCAATTTCTGTACAGATACACACCTTATCTTGTTTACAAAAAAAAAAGAAAAAGTGCACAATGGTGGGGCAAGTTGTCACAATAGAACCTGCCATTTAAACATTCTAATAATTTCAGCATAATTTAAACTGTAAAAAGTCAAAGCAAATCATGAAACTTGATGTACTAAAATAACTCAAACTTAAAAATTTATAAAAACTATGGAATGACAACAAAAACACACAACAAAATTACTATAAGTAAAACTAAAATTAAAATGTACAATAAAAAAATCACACATATATATATATATATATATATATATATATAAAATTTGCTGAAAATCTTACTCTTACCTTAAAGTACATCAGTGTGGTTTTATTTGGTTCATGTCCCTGATGCTGCCAGCTATATCTGTAATAAAATCATATACATAAATCACACATAATCATATAAACATCACAATGAGTCAAAATAAATACAGTCAGTGGTGTCTTTGAAGAGTCCCGACCTGCTGAAAATATTATACACACCTTATCTTGTTTACAAAAAAAAAAGAAAAAGTGCACAATGGTGGGGCAAGTTGTCACAATAGAACCTGCCATTTAAACATTCTAATAATTTCAGCATAATTTAAACTGTAAAAAGTCAAAGCAAATCATGAAACTTGATGTACTAAAATAACTCAAACTTAAAAATTTATAAAAACTATGGAATGACAACAAAAACACACAACAAAATTACTATAAGTAAAACTAAAATTAAAATGTACAATAAAAAAATCACACATATATATATATATATATATATATATATATAAAATTTGCTGAAAATCTTACTCTTACCTTAAAGTACATCAGTGTGGTTTTATTTGGTTCATGTCCCTGATGCTGCCAGCTATATCTGTAATAAAATCATATACATAAATCACACATAATCATATAAACATCACAATGAGTCAAAATAAATACAGTCAGTGGTGTCTTTGAAGAGTCCCGACCTGCTGAAAATATTACAAATGATTAATTAACGAAGGGAAGGTGTTAATAAATCAAGGGACAATCGTATCCCTTGCTTCATTCTAGAGATCCTAATTGGTAATCCAAGGCTTCTTAAACTTAGCTTTAGATTTCATTAAGGCTGGGAAAATCTAGAAGATTCTGTAGTCTCATTAATACGAGGGTTGATCTCCGTGTCAGTCAGTCTCAGGAGTATTAACCTGGACAACTGGCTTTAAAGAAACCATCACAGGCTGAGACTTTCCAGGACTGAACCGACGCGAGTCGCCGATAACACGAGGAAGACATGTTTAAACCATTAATAAAGAGTCTGAGCAGTTTGTTGCCAGTTTGAGCTCAAGTGTGGCATCGTTTGATGAGGTCGGTTCTGAGTCTAATGAGCTGCATGGGGTCAATTTAGAGTAATTATGAACAGGTAAAGCCAATCTATTATACAGTCAGTTAATAAACACCAACAGTGAATTCATCAGTGATGAATCTTTTCATATTTAAAGCTTTGTAAATTAATAGAAAGTCAATAGAAATTGGAAATGCTGAATGGAGTGTAAGTAATGTCCAGTTTGTACATGGCCTCATATAATTCAATGTGCTGAGCAAATAAATGTCTTTCTTTATAATAATAAAAAATAAAAATAAAAGCTGATTCAAAATATAAATAAAACTATAACAGTTTTCACAAAAATATGAAACATTAATAAATTACAATAAAAAAATAGATTTTAAAATGTAATATTTTAAAAAGTTTGGTTGCCACATTGAATCAGATGATAAAGGCATGTAGCGGGCCATTAAGTTATGCACATGCCAAACAAATGATCAATTATAAAACGGAGAGTTCCGGTCCTTGATTCTGATTGGCTGAGCCACGTTCGAAGCTGTTGTAAATTACTCTACAAACACACACCTTTGCTTACTTCTGTGTGTTACTCGGCAGCCACTTTGTAGCAACCACAACTGTTTCTGAGGAACTACATTGTTTGGTGGAACAATAATGTTTTTATTAATATCATTACACTTTATTTGCTCTGTTTTATTTTGTGAAACCTTACTACATATATGGAATAACAATAATATGCAATACGCCTCGTGAAGCTGTGGTTTACAGTGAATTTATAACAGCTACGGGGGTTTTAAGCTAACAACGCCCCTTAGCTGTTATAAATACACTGTAAACCATGGCTTCTTGGAGCTTATTGATTTATAATAAAACTCCTTTAAAACAACACTGACACCTTTCACTGTTAACAGCAATGCAACACTTTATCTCTCTGCACGCCTGTTTATGCTGATCATCTTTGTGAAGCACTGAAGGCATTTGGCTGCACAGGAAAAACACATCTTAACACACGGTGTGTTGTCTTTGTGAAGTTGCGGATTTAAGGACACTTTCAGTAGGTCACCATTATCATTTAGACAAAGGAGTGTTGAAAGGACATTCTGTCGGTGCTTCATTAGCGCAGGCCTCCCTCTGTGGCCAAACCACGGCCAGCGTTTAGTGCAATTACCCCGGCAGAGAACAACTGTCAATCATCCTTAAAGGGGAAGGATTCCCATTATTAAACCTCTTAAGTCTTTTCCTCTCGCCACCGGCTCTCAGCGCGTCAGGCCAGTTTTCATGGCTTCATCCTAAAGATCAAGACCTCCATATGCTGCAGGAATGGGACGCATCTGAGTGCTTCAGAATTTCCGCTCACTTCTGGGCTCCACAAAATCTTAGTTAACGCTCGTTTTACAGTCTGAAGCAGGTGCACTGTGGGTAAAAAGTTGCGGTGTGTCATTTGCGGCGATGCTTGGAAGTGACGACAACCCTGTGTGCTTCTGATGAGCCGGAAAGTTGAAGGAAAAAGGTGCGTGAAGTTTAGTTTTTCTGGTTTAAAGATTCCAGATTCACTTAGAATTAATTTGCATTTAAAGTACCTTAAAAATAGGTGAAACTAGACAAATAAGACTTATTATTTACTTCTATTTGTGTATTTAAAGCATATACATTTTAAAATGCAACAGGTTGATTGAGTTAATTATCTATTGGTTGAAAGTCTATATGCACATGCAACAAGCATACAACCCAAGTAAAGTAAAATATTACATATAGCATAACTGCCCACAAACTTAAAAAAATAATAATCAAAAATTCTACAAAATTCTAAAACGTTATGAATGTGCCTATACATGTCTGTATGATTCTGATGAAAAAAAGTGTGCAAAGTTTTGTCTTCTATTTGATTAAATGACTTTTAATTTGTAAACTAGAGCTAGATTTCAAATCTGAGCATCTTGAGACATTGTTGAGGTCTGATTTGTCAATCTAGTGAACAGATCTAGTGATCTGAGATTGTTTTGGCTCAGGAGAAACATCTATGAAATATGATAAATAAGCAAAATTCACCATGCAAGACTTTGAAAACTTGATATATGAATATTATATGTTATATTATTATTTTTAAATGATAAAATACAAATGATTGAACATTTTTAAAGGTTTAGTCTTCTATTTAAGCCTAATTTAAGTACAGATTTTAAATTATATTTAATGAGAAAATAAAAGTAACATCACTACTTCACAGAAACTAAACAAACAGACTTTAATCTGTTTTTGTATTTATAAAGCATATAGATTTTAACATGATACATGCTTTTGGTTGATGGCACAGAGTTACTTAACTTTTAACTGGTGACTGAACATTTACACTGAAACAAAAGTAAAATTAAACAACCTATAGTTTAAAGTGTGATTTTCAACTAACTGAGTCGAATCATAAATTCAATTTGTAAAACTTTAAGGAAAAATGAGCCAGATTGCTGTGCCAACACAGGCCTGAAATAAGGATTGACTGTCAGTAAAGTTGCTGTGTTAAGATGCTTTAGACAGTCAAAATAGATGAAAATGACACTTAAGAACAAGCAAAGACAACTGATCTCATGCATAACGAGTTTCTGTTACATTACATGTACTCTATCTATCATTCCGTTTCAATCAATGCAGAAGAATAAAGCATCTGCACTCTGTGTCAGTTGTCTTTTAGTGAAACTGTTGAAGCATGTAAACCATGAAGGGTCAGAGCAGCTGCTTTAACTTGAGTTTAACTTTAGTTTAATGTGACAAATGTTTTTTGGAGAAAACGATCATCATACTAAATGTTGTAGGGATATATAACTGGTTTGAGCATAATATTAGTACTTGGATAACTGTATGCATTATTTTTATAATTTGCAGAAAATACAAAAATCATTTGTGATTTTTCTTTCCTACGGGTTTAGTATTTTTACATCATTATTAAAAGAATATTTTTGTAAAAAAATTTTTAAATGATCATTTTTTAATTAATCTGAACATTTCCAATATCAAAAAATACATAAAAAGCCACAGATACTGTCAGCACTGCTCTTAATGGAGACTTCATGGAAAGTAAAAATATATAGCAATAAAATGAATGCGGAGAGCAGCTCAAAACATTTGATGAGATATGAAAGAGATCTCATTTTTGTATGTTATATGGGTTTATGATATATGATATTATATGATATGATATTATGATTTTTTTCTTTTTTATTGCATTTCCAAAACATTGAAGCAAAATAAACCATAACAAACATACAAACGATTAATAGATTCTGTCAGCACTGCTTATAAATATTGCAAATATATCATACTTTTTAGATTATGAAACACAGAACCATTCTTTATTCAACAATTTTACAACTGAAATAAAGTATGACCAATATCACATACCTAGAAAACCAAACTTTCGGCTGTAACTAAAAATGTGCTTTATCTGATTTTGTCAAATACTGTTAAAAATATTAACCCCTTTTTTGGATGTCTTACTTTAAAGTCTTATTAACCCCTGGTCTTCTTGTACAGATCTTTGAAAGGGAATCTCGGCCACAAATTGGAACCAGATTCTCTTTTGGACATAACTTGCACACATTTCCCCGAGGAGACTTACCGTAAGGGCAGATTGGATGCATTTGTCACCGGATATGATGAACATGGTGGATGATGGCTGCCTCTCAACGGACAACTACCACGACCTGGGGAAATGTGGCACGTCGGGGATGGGAGGCCGCGTCCACAGCATCGACGTGATTCTGGGCTTCAGTAAGGACCAGGATCCTCTGCTCAACCCAGTCGGGCCTGTCGGCACACACAAAGTGGACGGAGAAGAGGAGAAACAAGTGACCTCTGACCCCTACGGTCACCTGCAAAGTCTTCCGAATAATTCACAGCAGTCAGCGTATCATGGTGAGAATCGACCGGTTTACTAAATCTCATCTCACTTTCTGGAAAGTGAAAAGAACATCACACATAAAAACACAGTACTTGCACAAAAATATCTGAGTGGCTCAATACAAAAAGTGCTTTACAATGCAAAATACATTGTATACATTAATGAATGATGTATTTTCCTGTGCAAAACCCAATGCCACAGCGTTATAGAGGTCCCTACTGTCTTGCATGATCTTCTGGTTTCTAGATTTGGCTCCTGAATCACCTTCAATGTAAGACTGTGGGTTTTTCCACCTGTTTAAGTCTGATGACTTAATTTAACTTGACTTTGACTTTGATTTAACTTGATTTGAAGAATCACTCATACTGTAAGAGATGTAGTATACACCAAAATGTAATGCTTTTCTAATCCTAAGAACAAGCTATAGTAAAATAGCGATGCAGGACTTGGAAAACACCACTAGTCAGTGTTTTTGAAGGTATAAGAGACTATTTTCTGGCCACTTGAATTAATGTCAAATGCATGTTTATTAGAAATTGGGTTAATAAAAAATAACAATATTTTACCTAAATAAATTTGCATAGATAAATAGCAATCACTGTAAATACACTGAATAAATGATTTTCTTATTCAGTACTTTTGACTTGTTTTCCATTGCAAATATATAAACATTCTTAAATTAATATAGATAGATGATAGCTAGATAGATAGATAGATTTATTTATTTTTACTTTACTAATAATAATCACTGTAAATAGTGATCACAATGACAATTTATTAGTGTTATCTATAGAATATAGTGGCATTTTATGAATTTTGTTAAACCTTGTGCACCCATACAGTTGTTGGTTCAATGCCTCGTCAAGAAGGTGTGTTGTATTTTCCAGTTTATATATATATAAGCTTACAAAGTGACTCAATTAAACCTGTAGACATTAGTGTCGATGCAGGTGTATCTAGTTTGTGTTTGAAAGTTGTGTGCAGACGTTTAACACTTGCTAACATTAAACTAGTAAACTGATTCTAATCCTGCCTAACTTAATTAGATTCAACCAGGATCTGCCCCACCTCAACATGTGGCGCGGTTTGCTCTTAGCTGTTTTCTGCGAAATGAAAATCTCTGCTGTTGTCAGGCTGGTCGGCCACTCTTGATTGAACCGCTGCGGTACTGAGTGAACCTCTTAACGGCTGGATTAGCAGTCTTGACTTGGCCACATGAGGTCTACAGGTTTAACCGGTGACATCTGTGTGCTTGGATTACTGGGAGGACTTACATACCATGGCAGAAGTGATGGAACTCCCAAATCTCTTATTTTCTAGGAATTCATAAAATCGAAAGGTTAACATCTGACTCCATCACTGTACCATTTGGTAAAGGCACAATAACATATAAGTAGTCTTATTAATGGTGCTTGTAACGGGATCATCCAAAAATTTAAATGCTGTCATCATTTACTAACCTCAATTTGTTCCAAACCTGTGTGAGTTTCTTTCTTCTGTTGAGCAGAATAGAAGATATTTTGAAGAATGTTGGTAACCAAACAATTGACAGTGTTTTTGCCGTACTATGGAAGTCAATGGCTACCATCAAAAAAAATGTTCTCAACATTTATCAAAATATCTTCTTTTGTGTTCAACAGAACAGATAAATAAATGATGACAGAATTTTCATTTTTGGGTAAACTATACCTTTAAGGCTCCACATTTAAACTTTAAAATGTACCTTATCCTGTACCGTTTGTGCTTGAGACGTGAATGATTCCTCAAATCATGTGTCTTGTTGAGGAGAAATGTACTGTTACTTTATAAGTGATCAGATGCACCATTTTGGAATGGTTAATAAAAGATAAAACAGACTTACACAGACTTCACACAGACTTTTATATTGAAGGAAGGACTCGAGTCATATCAAACCCTACTAGCGACCACATAGAACAATGCCCTAGAAACCACCCAGCATGCTCTAATGACCACCTAGCAATGCCCTAACAACCACAAAGAACACCCTAGCAACACCATGGCAACCACTCAGAACATTCTAGAGACTAGCAATGCCCTAGCAACCACCCAAAACACTTAGCAATGCTATAGTAACCACCCAGAAAACCCCAGAAACGTCTTAGCAATGCCCTAACAAACTCTCAAAACACCCTAGCAACTTCTCAGCAATGCCCTAGCAACCACACAGGGCACCCTGGTAACTGTATCCCAGCAATAACCTAGAAACCAGAAAAATCAAAGAAACTTCTTAGCAATGCCTTAGGCTAGGGTGACCATAAGTGCCATTTTCCCAGGACGCGTCCTGGCCAGGATTTCTATATTGCCTAAAATATCTAGGTTTTGGCTTTGTTTGCGTGTGCAGACCGATCGGTGTATGACATCAAAATACTCCACACAACGGGCATTTAGACATAATTGTGCATGTATTTGACCATTCAATGTGAAAGAGATCTGAAATTCGCGATTGCACGGTATTCTGTGCGCACGATTCGGGTCTCAGTCAGCGCCAGCTCTGTTTAATATTTAACATCTAGCACGTCCCACTCTTTATTTTCTCATCCATGCATGTCTCTTTATCACTCTTAGCTGCATATAACTTTTAAATAGCCTCGTGTTTTTGTAGGAGCGTTCTGAGCACCTGAAGTTGAAAAAAAAAATCAACTCTGACCTGAAAAATGTTTTTTGTCTAATCGGGGCCTAAGGTAGGGTGACCATACATGCCATTTTCCCAGGACGAGTCCTGGCCAGGATTTCTATATTTCCTAAAATATCTAGGTTTTGGCTTTGTTTGCGTGTGCAGACCAATCGGTGTATGACATCAAAATACCTCGAGAGCATTTTGAAAGCACAAGAAACTGTATGGTATTTTGATGTCATACACCGATTGGTCTGCACACGCAAACAAAGCCAAAACCTAGATATTTTAGGAAATATAGAAATCCTGGCCAGGACGCGTCCTGGGAAAATGGCACGTATGGTCACCCTACCTTAGGCCCCGATCAGACAAAAAACATTTTTCAGGTCAGAGTTGATTTTTTTTTTCAACTTCAGGTGCTCAGAACGCTCCTACAAAAACACGAGGCTATTTAAAAGTTATATGCAGCTAAGAGTGATAAAGAGACATGCATGGATGAGAAAATAAAGAGTGGGACGTGCTAGATGTTAAATATTAAACAGAGCTGGCGCTGACTGAGACCCGAATCGTGCGCACAGAATACCGTGCAATCGCGAATTTCAGATCTCTTTCACATTGAATGGTCAAATACATGCACAATTATGTCTAAATGCCCGTTGTGTGGAGTATTCAAGTAAACACAGTCGGTTATGTGTTAAATAAATGTAAATTGGGCGAAAACCAGATATGTTTCAGTATATTGGATCCATGCAGTCGGTCTTAAAGTGACAGCAGTCTTATTTACATGCTTCTGTCTGTCATTAATGTTAACAAAAAAACAAAAGACAAAGAGAAAATCACTCACTGCTCTTGATTGAATCACTTTTGGATCTTTAATAAGAATCAATTCATATGTGATTCATACAGTGAGTGAAGACTATGCAGTATTTTAGTTACACTTCATTATTCAATTTCTGTTGTATTTCTTAATACAGTACGTTAAATAAACCAACTGTAGCTGAAAAACTTAAGTTATTTAATTTATATTTTTGTTCTATTGTGTTTGTAATTTGCTTCTTTGTTCTTATTTTTAATAAAAAAATAAAAATAAAATAAGAATAGCTATATCGAGATATATCAATATCATGAAAAAAAATTCTCATAATGTGAAATACGATTTTGGTCATATATCACCCACATCTAATAGCAACCACCCCCCCAAAAAAAACTCAAGCAATTTCTTAGCAACGCCCTAGCAACCACCCAGAACACCCTATCAACTACATAAAAACAGGTTAAACCCCATTAGCAACCCATTAATTCTTTAATGAACTTTACAAGAGTGCCTGGCAAATAAAGAGCACTCCGTTTATCCTGTGATGTAGATACTGGACTTTTCTCCACGGAGAAGTGTGACGCAGATTTGGGAGATCCACAGAGCAATGTGGAGAGCGACAGCCGCTCCCCGGACCCTCCTGATGAGGATCAACCTAAAAAGAAACACAGACGCAACAGAACCACCTTCACCACCTATCAGTTACACGAGCTGGAACGCGCCTTTGAGAAGTCCCACTACCCGGATGTATACAGTCGAGAAGAGCTGGCTATGAAAGTCAACCTCCCAGAAGTTCGTGTTCAGGTAAGTTTTGCGTGATACAAGCCGGGAGACTTGATGGTATTAGATAGACGTTGTGATCAATGTCATTTTATTTATTACAACCTTGACATTGGGGTTATTTAATGGACTTATGTTGGTAGGGCATTACAAGGTGATGCTGTTTAACAAGGGAGTATTGATTGAAGAGAATCTGGTTCGATACAAGAGACAGAGCTTTGTTAAACTGATAAAGCTCCATCTGTTAAACTGTTAAGTTCACTCATTCATAACTCTCCAGCACACTCACCTCATTGACAACAGGCGAGTCGAATGAATTTCTGTGCCACTTGACATTATGAGGTTGAGTCTAAATGGTTCTCAACCTTTTCCCGTCATGCAGGTGTGGTTCCAGAATCGGCGTGCAAAATGGCGGCGGCAAGAAAAAATGGACACGGGCAGCATGAAGCTCCATGACTCGCCCATGCTGTCCTTCAGCCGACCGGCCATGGTGCCCAACATGGGGCCAATGACTAATTCTCTGCCTCTGGACCCCTGGTTGCCTTCGCCGCTCTCCAGTGCCCCTCCTATGCACAGCATCCCGGGCTTCATGGGACCAGGCCAAAGCCTCCAGCCCACCTATACGGGCCATCCCGGCTTTCTGAACTCTTCTCCAGGCATGGTGCAGGGAATGCAACCCATGCCACCACCTCCTTACCAGTGTCCCCCTGCATTTAATGAAAAATACCCTCTGGAAGACGTGGACCGCAGCTCTAGTATTGTAGCTTTGAGGATGAAGGCCAAGGAGCACATTCAGTCCATGGACAAAACCTGGCAACCCATGTAACAGGAAAATGGGGAGCGGTATATTTTATTGGGATCTCATAGACACATGGATGCATTTTTAGAAAGGACCAGCACCGGATCATTAGGATTAGGGTTCACCTGAATGCCACAGGCGAGACCTGGAAACATGAAGCACTGAAAGCTTGTACGCATTTTAAAGCCTCTGGCCAATAAAACGAAACATAGTTTGATTTGATGGACCTTTGAGGATATCTTCTCAACACAACATGCTTGGATTTACTTGGATGGTCAAACCTGCTTGAGGAATTGGTTTTGTTTTGGCAACAAACAGGGTTGCCAAGTTTGCAGTTTTACCACGGATATGGGCTACTTCTTCTTGCTGCGGGTTAAAGCTATCTCTCACCCCCAAAAGGTGATTTTGACCCCCGACAGAGGGGAAAATCATGGGAAAAAACACGAATCAGCTAGTTTTGGGCTAGTTTTGAATAGCAATCGGGTTGGGTTTTTTTTGCACAGACCTGGCAACCATGCAACAAAGCACTGACCGTTTGTGATCATGGCATCTACAGTAAGGTGTTTCTTACTTCTTACCCAGCAAATGTTGAGCTCCCTAGGATTTTGGATTTCAGTCGGTACCAAGCTTCTCTGCTCCTCCTGGTTGAAGACTCGCAATAGCAAGTTTGGCATGTTGGCAATTTAACAGGACAGCGCAGCTCAGGACAACTGATACCTCAATGCCTGTTCAGAGGTTAATTTCATGTTCTACCATCTAGACATTAGGAACGATTAGAAGAAATCACTTGACTTTGATTTAAAAGGAATGACCCTCTATGGTTAAATAAACTGAAATCTAGAAACAGAATGTGTTTTATTGAATTGTTATTTTACATGAGTAGCTGCATTATCAAGCCATAGAGTGAAGTTGTTTCTAAATCACTAGCACATATTTCAACCGTGCCACAATTCTGTTCCTGCTGTTCGATGTGTTCATATCATCATTTAAAACGAGTCTGAGGTTTAACGTTTCAGTGTCTGTGGGGTCTGTTTCAAGCAATATAAGAAAGTCAGTTATATTTCACCCCAAAAACAAGAGAACAGTATAAGAAATTATATTTTGCACAAAGAAAATTGAGAAAATTCAAATTATTATGTATTTTTAAATTCTCATTACTGTAATGCTGTAACATCCCATAGAAGACTTCAGATGCAAAAAGTCCATCTGAGATTTTTTTCTGATGTATATTAATGCATATATATATATATATATATATATATATATATATATAGTATATTAATGTATATATAAAATACTACAAGTGTACATAATATTAAATGTTATTAAACATTAAGAGTATTATTAATATTAAATAAAAAATATATTTAAATAATACAGACTTTTTTACACATTACCTTAAAAAACTGCCTTCTAATCATATTAAATAAGCTTAAATTTAATTCAATATAACTACTACAATTTTAATTAATATTAAATGCTATTAAATATTAAGAGTATTATTAAAATTAAATAAAATATATTTAAATAATACATACATTTTTCACAGTACCTTAAAAATAGCATTACATGCTATTAAATATTAAGAGTATTATTAATATTAAATAATATTTATGTTAAATATAGGTAACACTTTACAATAAGGTCTCATTTGTTAACATTAGTTAATGCATTAACTAACATGAACTAACAATGAACAACATATATTTTTTTTACAGCATTTCATAACCTTTGTTAATGTTAGTTAATAAAAATGTTCATGCTCATGTTGGTTCACAGTACATTAACTAATGTTAACAGATACAACTTAAAATTGTAATAATGCATTAGTAAGTTTTGAACTTAATATTAACTAAGATTAATAAATGCTATATAAATATTGTTCATGTTAACTAATATAGTTAATTAATATTAACAAATGAAACCTTATTGTAAAGTGTTACCTAAATATATATATAAAAAAACATAATTCTTTTTTTTTTGTCATTTTCTTTTGATTTTGGGTTGAAATAGCACCTGGGCACTTCACAATTTTCAGACTCATCCCAAAAATGGATTTTTCAGACTCATCCCTTTGTTGTTATTGGCACTGTCCACTTTAAGCAGTGTTAAGAGATTACATCCAGAAAACAAGGTAAGAACAGAAAGTAAAAAGAATGACAGGGAATGTATGACAACTGTCCACAACTGCTTAGCGGAAGACAGAGGTCACACTAAAAATGAATGTCATTGCATTAGATTAGAAAATATCAAAGCAATTGACATTTATGTTTGACAAAAACAAGTGATAAAACAATACATCTAATGAAAATGATGACTAAAAGCACCAAAACCCAAGTTGATTATGAGCAAAAATGACTGAAATATTGAATGATATTCACACATTTATAAGTGTGACTGAAGGGCAAAAATACTTGTACAGTTTGACATACTGTCTAAGCAGTGATTTCTCAGTCAGACTTTGTGAAACTTTGTGAGGTCATTAGTGGATTGTGTCGCTTTCGTAGCAGGTGTGTGTGTGTGTGTGTGTGTGAGGACGCGGAATGAGTGGCTCCCCGCCGGGACTCTTCATTGTTTGAGATTATAGATTGCCCCTCTGCTCTGAACTAATGGGCGTCCCAGCCAGATGTCAGTCATTTAAACGTGCAAACACTGTCCTTCGAAACAAGCGATGTCTTATCATATTCCTTTTCAATTCTAACCGATGGTATCATGATAATTTGAATACTTTGTGGACATTAACTATATGCAAATATTAAACATACATATCATGATCCATTATACACATTTTTATGCACTGTGATGATGCAAATGGTACAAAACATAATCTTGGATGCAAAAACAAATATAATTCATTCTACAGTAGGTTTGACATATTGTTTATTTAGTAGGCGTGTATTCAAGAGTATTATTAATAAAAGAGTTCTTATTAAAGCACGGTTTATGGATTTCTGTGAACTGCGATGAAGCCAAAGAAGATAGAATTTTCTTTAAAGATGTGTACACTTAGACGTCATAGGAGTGGATTCTGTCACAAACGTTGCAGCTTTATCATCGTATGACGTGCATATAAACTGACATTATGTTTGTTATATGAAGTTTTTGGGGACGGGAAATTTGAATATTATTGAATATGTCTTTAGATTTTTTGAGACAAATTTGTTGAATTATTTGCACTAACAATTGGAATAAAGATGAATGATAAAAATGCATGAGTTTTGACCCTGGACCACAAAACCAGTCTTAAGTGTCAAGACAATATTTGGCTGAGATACAACTATGTGAAAATCTGGAATCTGAGGGTGCAATATTGAAATATTGAGAAAATCATCTTTAAAGTTGTCCAAATGAAGTTCTTAGCAATGCATATTACTAATAAGAAATTAAGTTTTGATATATTTATGGTAGGAAATTGACAAAATATCTTCATGGAACATGATTTTTACTTAATATCCTAATGATTTTTGGCATAAAAGAAAAATCTATAATTTTGACCCATACAATGCATTTTTGGCTATTGCTACAAATATACCCCATAAGACTGCTTTTGTGCTGCAGGGTCACATTTGGTTAGCTTTTATAATAAATATAAAGTTATGATACTAACAGGAAGCTCATTCAAAACTTGTCATTAAAATCAAGATTAAATCTATACATACTAAACTGTGAAAATGTTTTGTTAGTTAACTTAAAAAATTACTACTAGTATGTGCTCATGTGTAAATTAACTGGTTTTGTTCAAACAAAATTCAAATGATAAACCAAATATTGAAAAAAAATATTGTCTCATTGCTCATATAATATTGCAAATCACATGCTCAAGTGCAATAAACTGGAACTAAAAGAAAAGGAAATATCAATCATTTATGACATTTTTTAAATCAATCCTATGCAACACTGTCAAAATAAAAAATATATAATGCAATGCCCAAATGATAAACTATATGCCTGACATCATTTGAGTAGTGTTTGAGGACATCTGATTTATTATTTGAGCTTTTTTAATCAATCATTTACAGCGTAGTTGTTGTCTGTGGTCTTAAAGGAACAGTTCACCCAAAAATGAAAGTTTGCTGAAAATGTGCTCATCCTCAGGCCATCCTAGATTAGGATGAGTTTGTTTCATCATCAGTTTTGGAGAAATGTAGCACTGCATCACTTGCTCAGCAATGGATGCTCTGCAGTGAATGGGTGCCGTCAGAATGAGAGTCCAAACAGCTGATAAAAACATCATAATAATCCACAAGTAATCCACAAATTCATTCACTTCAAACTGTTAATTTGGCTAAAATACAAGTCTGCTATCCATAATATTGTTTTCTCCTGTGAAAAAGTCATTTAATCTGAATCAGAAGAGAAATCTGCACACATCAAATACCGTTTATAACCCAAAACAGTCCAAAACAGCTCTAAACAAATATGTGGGTGGATTTTGATGTGGGAGACAACAGGAGTTGGACTTTTTCAATGGAGGAAGCAGCATCATTATGGATTATGTATTCATATTTTATCTGGAAATGACGCGGAAGTGATGGATTTGTTTTTTACAAACATGCAGCTTTTGGCTTCTCAAGACATTAACTAATGGACTGGAGTGGTGTGGATTATTGTGATGTTTTAATCAGCTGTTTGGACTCTCATTCTGACGGCACCCATTCACTGCAGAGCATCCACTGGTGAGCAAGTGATGCAGTGCTACATTTCTCCAAATCTGATGAAGAAACAAATTCATCTACATCTTGGATGGCCCGAGGGTAAGCAGATTTTCATCAAATTTAGATTTTTGGATGAACTGTTCCTTTAAATATCACACATAAAAGTAAAACTAAGGCACTGAGCTCAACTAGTGACTGAAAGAGTTTTCCCCCTCATTAGTGAGCGTGTTCAGTGGCCCTGACTAGGCTGTGGGTGAAGTGACCTGTCCTCGCCTGCCCTTGCAGGTTAACGGCACCAAGCCAGCCTGTTAAGATGATGAGCCGGCCATCCATCAGCTCTTCGCAGGGGACAGAGTGAGGGGGGCTGCTCTTCACCCCTACGATCCGGCCTAATTGCCCCATGTTCTGTTGCTGGCTTCCATACTTCAGTGACACAAAACACACACACTAACATACGGCCCTCCTAAATCAAATGACATAATGACAGAGTTTAATACATTAATGTCATGTAGAACAAAGACATTTACATAATCTATTGCCTCTCAAGCGTCCTATTTTGCAAGATAGAATAATATAATGGAAGTATAGGAATTATGTAGTGACTACATGCCAATGATAGTTTTATTTGTAAAACAAATCTTTTTGTGATGTTGTGACGTGTTTAAACTGGCTGTCAAGGCGCCCTGTTGCATGACCTGAGACGAGTGTCGACTGACGAATCTGAAGTAAAGGCCAGAGAAGAGGTCAGAGGTCAAGAGGCTGGCCGGTGCTCATTTTGACAGATGACGTCAGTTCAGGAATTTCTACATGGACACTGACTGGTTTAATTAAAGGAATTTAGCTTTAGTTAACAATAAGTGACAGGTGACTAAAATGAAACTCAAATAATTTATCTGACCTGCATCTCCAGAATGAATAGAATTGATCAAATAAAGAGAACTAGAGTTACACTTTTATAAGAAAATGTATGGTGCTCATCCATGCAAAACTTCCCACCTTGATGTTGAAGTGTTTGCGAGAGGTTTGCTAGGGTGTTCTTTTTTCCACCCATTTATTATCTACATAGCAGAAATCAAAAGTCTGGTGTCTTCGAATATTATCAGCAAGCACTGCTTTTTTATGTAGTATTTTTGTCTTGTTTTTCATTACAAAAAAAATATGTGTGTGTGTGTGTGTGTGTATATATATATATATATATATATATATATATTAATTGAGAAAACATGGCCTAATGATATTTAGACTTGTTTAAAAAAAAGTGATTTTATGATTAAAACAAGAAAAAATATCCATCAGTGGTAAGCTTTTTTCCCTTTGAATTATACAGGTTGATAGATACATTTTCTTAACTTTTTCAAAATTAATTGAGCTTATGATTAAAACAAAAAAAAATCTGTCAATTGGGTAAGAAAAAAATTGTTTCCCTCTGAATTATACTTGTTTCTATTTTTTCAAAATATGCTTAAAACCAAACAAAATCTGTCAAAGGGTATTCTTGTTTTCCCTTTACTAAACTGACAGCTATTTTTTCTTGTTTTAAGCATAGACTCACTTAATTGTGACAATCTTAAATCATTTTGCTTCTCAAGTGAATATATCTTGATTTAACAATGTTTAGATATTTGCACTGGTAAACAAGACAAAAATACTAAGTAAGAAAATCTTTTTTTTGCAGTAGGCCACCCTATTCTTTAAATACTGGCATTGGCTATTGTGAAAAAACATACGTCCTCCTCAGGTAGAGCTGAAAACAAACTCTTAAACTCAGATCTCCTTCACCACAGACTGCAAAAACTGCAACACTGACTGTGGTTCACTGCTAAATTTGTCCTTTATTTTCCTGGCTCGGGTGAGGGTCTGATAATAATGAATTGATTGTGTGGGTTTTTCGGTCCTCACGCTGTGCAGGGATCTGGAACTTGGGATGTAGTTAACTCTCTGATTAGTGGAACATGTTCTATGGTGCAAATAATAAGGGAAGCAAGCGGAATTAATCGGGTTTGATTTCTACAGCTTTTCTATGTCTTCTTCGCATGCCATAATGAGACGGTTTGGCAAGGCTACAGGAGGGGGAGTGAGAACATGCTTGACCATTGATTTCCCTTTTTTGTGGCTTGTTCGGACATGCGGTACATTTGGAATCGCATGTTGGCATCCTACTCGCACTATTTTTGTATATGCGTGTGTATGCATGCAATGCATTTGTACATGCATTGAAAAAAACCCTGACCTACTGTACTACATCTACCAAAGCATTTAAAGGGGTCATATGATGCGATTTCAATTTTTCCTTTCTCTTTGGAGTGTTACTAGCTCTTGGTGCATAAAGAAGATCTGTAATGTTGCAAAGACTAAAGTCTCAAATCCAAAGAGATATTCTTTATAAAATTTCAGAGTCAGCCACGCCTACCAAAAACGCCTCGTTCTAACACGCCCCCACATATCTACATCACTATGTGGGTAGTTTTGCATAACGCCGCCCAAATGTTCACGCAAAGAAAGAAGGCGTAACTTTTATTCTGGCTGTAGTATTGTTGTTGCCGCTGCCGCCATGTCGTGAAGGCGCTGTGTGTTTCGTTGTGATAGAGAAACTACTCTGTTTGGTCTTCCAAAAGAGGACGATATCTGCTTCGTCATGCCTGGAGCCTAGAGCTGATTCATGCTGGTCGCTGAGGGAATACATCAACTTCGCGCTGTGGATCACCGGATCGGCTTTCACCATTGATGAAGCGGAGTCCAGCCCAGGGTCGTCACATGTGGTTACAGCAGGCATCACAGTATGGTAAGGGGCGTAACATTTCCGTCACACGCTTAAGGAATTCGGCCAATCACAACGCACTGGATAGCTGGCCAATCACAGCACACCTCGCTTTTTCAGACTGATTTTTTTTTAAAATAAATCGACGCGTTTCAGAAAGGCGAGGCATAGAGGAGAAACAATAATGCACAGTATGTGGAAAATAATGTGTTTTTTGAACCTTAAACCGCATAAACACATTTCATTACACCAAATACACTAAATAATGTTCTTTTTACCAACATCATATGACCCCTTTAATATAGTCACAACAAACACAGAGTGAAAAAATTGATTTACTGTGAACTTGACCTTCCATTTCCAATGTGAACCAGAAGTAAAAAAAAAAGCAATTTCCTTCTAACTTCAGACTTCAAATCGGATTTAAAATGCAAAACAATTGTATTTAATGTTTATTGGATTAAACATGCAATATAGTCTCAAGAAAAAAACTGCATGAATATCTTTAAAATAGCCTTTAATTTAGTTTTGGCAAAAATGTCAAATTAATCTGTCTAGAAAAAATGGGCTGCAATTCAATACTGAATTGGAATACTACTGGTGCACATCATGAATGTGTATCATGAATGCAGCAGCTTCAAATACCTGATCACAGAGTCACAGCGCCATCTACAATTGCTCAATTGAACTGCGCTAAAAACTCAATTGAATCAATCAACTCTTAACAGCATTCATAAACCATTTTATTTTTGTAATGTTACAATATTTCAGAGTGAAACAGGATATTCAGTGGGAGAAAATGTAGCCTGGGACTTGATTTTATCCACTGGATTTATTGCATGGTTATTTAGTAGTATTATTTAGATAATTTTTGCAGTGTGCATCTGTGCTTGCTTTATGGGCTAATAATTGTGACTGTTTGCATACATTTTTTTTTAGATGAATATTAGACTAAAGCTGCCACAAGTATGATCCGACAAGTAATAATTAATTTTATAGGGTTAGTTCAAAAATGAAAAATGAAAACCCTCAGCTCGCGCAAAAGCATGATTTTCTTTTTCGGTGGAACACAAATGGAGGTGTTTAGCAGAATGTTCTTTCTTTCTTTCTTTCTTTCTTTCTTTCTTTCTTTCTTTCTTTCTTTCTTTCTTTCTTTCTTTCTTTCTTTCTTTCTTTCTTTCTTTCTTTCTTTCTTTCTTTCTTTCTTTCTTTCTTTCTTTCTTTCTTTCTTTCTTTCTTTCTTTCTTTCTTTCTTTCTTTCTTTCTTTCTTTCTTTCTTTCTTTCTTTCTTTCTTTCTTTCTTTCTTTCTTTCTTTCTTTCTTTCCATTGCACAATGTATGTTACAGTACTGAAGAAGTTCGATATGGTACATGTTGCATATTCATTAACTTTTAAAAACATAAAATACAAATTTTAGGTTAAATTTGAGCTTCTTTCCATTGCACAATGTATGCTACAGTACTGAAGAAGTGCATTATGGTACATGTTGCATATTCATTAACTTTTGAAAACATAAAATAAAAATTGTAGGTTAAATTTTAGCTTCTGTATGCTTGTGTACTCCTAAAAGTTGACAAAGTAAACAATTAGAAGTTAAAATTTCTATTCTGGGACAATGAATCAGAGGTTCTGATGACTCGTCTTGCACTTAGGGGCGTGTCCAAATGTTTGTCCAATAAAATGCTCTGTTGAATGAGAAGCCACGCCCTCTGAGACCCCGGCAGCTGGACAGCAGTAGATGTTTCACAGCAGTGATGCAAACTAAATCCTGTTGCCTGTTGAAATTGTTTTATGGCATGTCACACCACACCACAGGATGCTGCTTAAATTTCATGTGCCCACTGCATCATTCCAGGCCTTGTCTAATTGGTTTGTTAATTGCACAAGATGTGCATTACCCCATGCATGTGTCTATCAAGAACAGGAAGTTTCTTAAGTTATTCCACAAACTTCCTTAAATATCAATCATTAAACACGTGTGGAATGAGACTGGACCTGCAACCCTCATAAATTCATCTCGTTTCCTCTTCAAGTTTGTAGATAAAGAGCTAGATAAATGCTTTTTTTGTACAATTTGGGTTAGTAAGTTAGTTGACGATGACATAAATATTCATATAGTGTTTTTTTTAATAATGTATTTTTATATAAAATGTGTTTTTAAAATAAAAATGTAATTTATATTATTTTTACTCATTATGTAGCACCTCATTTTA
Source organism: Sinocyclocheilus grahami (assembly GCF_001515645.1). Taxonomy (NCBI): domain Eukaryota; kingdom Metazoa; phylum Chordata; class Actinopteri; order Cypriniformes; family Cyprinidae; genus Sinocyclocheilus; species Sinocyclocheilus grahami. Next base: position 1,347,489 of record NW_015505395.1, on the reverse strand, counting down.
ATACAATTTTTTTATTGTAATTTGTTGTTATTTTATTGTATATTTCTTTTCTGGTCATTTCTTGTTTTGTTATAAAGCTTTGGCAATACTTTATATAAACACAATCATGCCAATAATGTTATTTGCATGAAATTTCCTTTTTTAGGAAGGTAATCATATTTTATTTAATTTCAGTTAACATTTATTTTATTTCAAGTAATGAAAATGTTTTTAAATGGTTTGAGTTAACTGTAATAATAACCCTGGTTTGTTTCATAACTGATGAACTTTGCAACGTTGACGCTGTTGTCGAACTGAATTGAATATAATTCATGACACCGTTTTCTGTAGAGCTGCTTTGCAGCTAAAATTTAATTCGTTTCATAATAGTTGAATTTTACAACATAAACACTGTTATTGTCCTGTTTTTTAATGTGCAGCTGCTTTGAAACCGTCCGTATATTTGCATGCAGTTTCCCTTTTTAGGATGCTATTCATGTTCTCAACTCATCCTCATTCACAGTTGCATTCACTTTTATTGTTTTAGCCTTATTTCTTTGCTTCTATTTCTATTCGCAGATGCCTGGAAGAGTCGATGGCTGAACTCCGAGCACAAGTCTGATTATGGCCAGTTCAAACTGACTGCTGGAAGCTTCTACGGAGACGCTGAGAAAGACCAGGGTAGGCGTTTGCATCCCTAAAAACTTCACCTTCGGTTCAGCAAAGAAGCTGAGTTTGCTTCACTTTAGCTATCTCTTTGTCCACCAACAGGTCTGCAGAGCAGTCAGGATGCCCGTTTCTACGCCACCTCTGCCCGCTTCGAGCCCTTCAGCAACGAGGGCAAGCCTCTGGTGATCCAGTTCACCATCAAACACGAGCAGAAGATCGACTGCGGAGGCGGATACGTTAAAGTCTTCCCGGCTGATCTCAACCAGGCTGGCATGCACGGAGACTCCCAGTATTACATCATGTTCGGTACGTCACCCAAGACTCTTTTGTGAACGCCTGGATTTATTATAGGTAACGGGTCATTTATTTCTGTTTTCTCGTCTAAATCATCTCAACAGGGCCTGATATCTGTGGCTACAGCACCAAGAAGGTTCACGTCATCTTCAACTACAAAGGCAAGAACCACCTCATCAAGAAAGATATCAAATGCAAGGTGAGGTCCTGTTAAAAAGTCAAATAAAAAGACAATTCATATTCAGTAATATCTTCGATTTAATGCACTGACACTGTCGGACAAGAACAACATTTGTGGATAAAGACTGGATAATGACTCTGATTTTGACACTGTTATTGAACTGAACTAAATCATGACATTACTGACTTCTGTGGACTTTACATCAAAAATTAAATTTTTAAGTTTTATAATTTTTCATATTATCTTTGTATTTTCCAAGTTTTTTTTTTATATACACGCATAGTTTTTATGAATTTTTCCAGTTTTAGTTTGACTTATTTTAGTACATCGAGTTAAACTGAATTAAAATGTGAAATGGTGCCTTGGCAGCTAGCTGAAATTTCAGTTAACATTGATTTTGTTTCAAGTAACACGTTTTTTTTTTTAATGGTTTTAATTTTAGTTTAGTTTTAAACCTGGTTTGTTTTGTATTGACCTTAACTGAATTCAAATTTGAAACAATCTGTATATATAAATAGCACTTTATAGAATACAAAAAAATAAAAAATAGTTTAGAAAAAAATTTAAATTGTGTCATCTGCTCATCATTACTAGCAGAATATCTGGGATGTGAATAATGACTGAGAATGCTTAAAAAATAGTGATGCTAGGATGATTCCCATGTTGCAAAAAAAATATAAATTTTCAAATGTATTTTTAAATATATTTTACTTGCTTCATTCCTGAATTATTCAGCCATTCGAACGAATCAATTGAATGAATGATTCGGTGATAAAAATCAGTGACTTGCCGCCACCTGCTGGCGGATTTGGTTTCATTTTTAGTGTATAATTTCAGTTATTTAAATCATATTTCTGTATTCAATTTCATATTTAAAACATTAATCTCCACATTTTTTTATTTTATTGCACTCATGCTACCTCTGAGCCTCATTAACCGTCTGAAAATGTACCTACAAGCCACTTTTGTGTTCTTCTGTGCCACCTCTGTAGTACAAATTAACTTATTAATACTAATTTCATATGATTGGTAACTTATTTGTCTTGAATACAGAAATATGATTCAAATAACTGAAATTATACGCTAAAAATGAAACTAAATCCGCCAGCAGGTGGCAGCAAGTCACTGATTTTATCACTGAATCATTCATTCAATTGATTCGTTTGAACGGCAGCGACAGAACTTTAATCCCTGATAATGCTTCAAAATATATTTATGAAGATCTTCTACCGGTATATTTTTTTGGCAGTGTGTGTGTGTGTGTGTGTATATATATATATATATATATATATATATATATATATATATACCTGTACCCTCCATATATTTCAGTCCAAGAAAATCCGTTCACATATGTCACATTTAAAGAAAAATATTTTGTTGTTTTATATGTGAACATAAATAAAATAAATTAAGTAATTAATATTATAAGATTGGAAATGTATTTTCTTGCCTCTGAAATATAAAAAAAAATGTATTTTGATATGTGAAGTTTGAAAGTAAATATATTTGAAATTTCAAAAATATGTTACATTGTTTACCACATATATTCAGCATGTATTTAAAATATATTTTAGCCAGAAAAAAAATGTAAATATTTTAGCCATATGAGTTGAGAGCATCTGTAATGCAAATGTGATAGAATTAAATGTACATTTTAAGACAAGCTGTCTAAATGAACTCTCTCTTTCTCCTCAGGATGATGAATTGACTCACTTGTACACATTGATCCTGAATCCGGATCAGACGTATGAGGTGAAGATCGACAATGAGATGGTGGAGTCCGGCTCTCTGGAGGAGGACTGGGACTTCCTGCCCCCAAAGAAGATCAAGGACCCCGAAGCCAAGAAACCTGAGGACTGGGACGACCGCGCCAAGATCGACGACGAGACGGACACCAAACCTGAGGTTCGATTCTGTTTCCTATCACCTGTGAGGCATAGCTGGCTCGGTTTCATCTTTTAACACTGACTGTCTGATGTTGTCAGGACTGGGATAAGCCTGAGAATATTCCCGATCCTGATGCCAAGAAGCCAGACGACTGGGATGAGGATATGGACGGAGAGTGGGAACCTGCCATGATCCCAAACCCGGAGTACAAGGTACAGATTTACATGCTTGAAGATGCCTCAACAAGACGCGTTTCAGGCCTCTGAAATTCATTTATTGTTGCGTTTTGGTGCAGGGTGAGTGGAAACCCAAACAGATTGACAACCCCAACTACAAGGGTGTCTGGGTGCATCCTGAAATCGACAACCCTGAATACACTCCTAATGCCGAGATCTACAAATTCGACAACATTGGAGTCATTGGGCTGGATCTCTGGCAGGTAAGACGCCTTAGTGTTGCCAATTTAAAATAGCCTTTCATTTCTTAATTATGAAAAGACTACTAAATATATTAGTGGACATCAGGAAGTATTAGCATATAGCAAATATTTTCAAAATATTTATTTATTTATTTATTATTTAACCTAAAATAGTCTTCTATTTTTTAATTTTGAAAAGCCTACTAAATATATTAGTGGACGTCAGGAAGTATTAGCATATAGCAAATATTTTCAAAATATTTATTTAATTATTTATTATTTAACATAAAATAGCCTTCTATTTTTTTTATTTGAAAATCCTACTAATGACATAAATGCACCTTGGGAAGTATTAGCATATAGGAAATATTTTCAACATTTATATTTTATTTTTATTATCAATATTAACATAAAATTGCCTTATATTTCATAATTATGAAAACCCTACTAACTATATAAGTGCACATCAGGAAGCATTAACATTTTTAAAAAAATAATGCAATTCAGGAATACATGTCCATGATTTACTGAATATTAACAATATATTCACAGAGATTTTGACAAGCATATTGTGAATATTGATTATAATGTGCTTTTTATTAGGCCAGTTTCTGTTTTCTGAAAACTGTGGCAGCAGTTGATGTTAACTAGATTTTTATTGAATTTTAGTTCTTGGTTGAACATTCAGTCTATTTTGCAGCGGTGGCTATTTGATTGAAATGATGGTTCCTCTCACACCTTTAAGCCATTTCAGAGGAATTACTAAATATCAGGGTTATTAAAGTTAACTGAAACCATTCAAATTTGTTACTTGAAATAAAATAAATGTTAAGTGAAATAAATGTAATTATAAGCTATATAAAAAAATTATAAAAACACAAAAAATTACTGAAACGTAAATTATTTAAATATTAAAAAAATATTTGTTAATTTATTTATTTGATTTAGACATTTTCATTAATTTTATAATTTGTATTATTATTAATCGATATCATCCAGCCCTAGTTATATCTGTACGTAGCAGTGTTATTTTAGTATTTTTAAGCAAGCAGTTTTTATTCATATTTTTAATGACTTTTTATTTTCATGTTTTTCATTTTAGTTAAAGTTTTAATAATTTTGTTGTGTGTTTTGTAGTATTTGAATTAGTTTTTGTTTATATGTCTATGTAGTTTTTATTAATTTTAATTCATTTTAATACATCAAGTTAAACTAAATGAAAATGAGAAATATTTTTTATATTTTATTTCAAGTAACAATATTTTTATGGGTTTTAGTTTAGTTTAGTTTGAGTTCATACTAATTTAGTTTGAGCTATAATGACCCTGGTGTGTGCTTGTAAACTCAATAGCAAGTTTGGAAAGAGGAAATCTAATTTAGAACTGGTAACCTGACTGTTTGTCAGTACATGTCAAAGTTTGTGACGTTTCTCCTCACACTTAATGCAGTGTTTGCACTTTAAACCACTAAGAGGTGCTTTTCCCCCCTCTATCAAATTCAGTTCATTGTGAGAAACGCCACCATGTTTCTGTTTCGGTTTCATCACTCCAGGTGAAATCCGGCACTATATTTGACAACTTCCTCATCACAGACGACGTGAAGGAAGCTGAGGATTTCGGAAATGAAACGTGGGGTGCTACAAAGGTAAGAGTTTGATTTGAGCATCTTGCTGAACTAGTGGATATGCAATAAAAATGCTTTTTTAATGGTCTGTCTTGCCGCAGGGTCCCGAGAAGAAAATGAAGGAGGAACAGGATGAGAAGAAACGCAAAGAAGAAGAGGAGAAGAACAAGGAGCAGAGCACAGAAGCAGATGAGGAAGAGGAGGAGGAGGAGGATGAAGGCGAGGAGGAAGAGGAGGAGGACGAGACAGACGAGCCTCCAGAGGAGGAAGAAGACAATGATGCGCTTCCCAAAGACGAACTGTAACGCAGGAAGTAGATTACCGTTCACATTCCGTGGTTGCCAGGGAAACGACTGCAGTGCATTCATTCTAATTAGAGACGGCGATGATGTCACACAGGGCGACCAGAAGTTCTCAGCCCATACGTTTAATTTGTGACCATTGACCTTGAACGAGCCAGTTTTTTTTATTGAGGAGTTTTCTGTACAGTACCAGGAGTCTGATATGTTTGACATCTTTTAATGCTGATCTATGATCAGTTTATTGTGCCTTTCTTATGGTAAAATCAATGCCCATATTAGTTCATGACGTTGGTGTTAGTTTGAAGGAACTAGACTAAATTCATGAAGTTTACTTGAGTTACAAATATAATTATGGAAGCCCGTTTTCACCATGGAATACAAAAATAAAAAAGATAATCGCGACTTTTTAGCTCCCAATTCAGACGACTTCATGTAATTCTCAGTTTATGTCTCACAATTGGGACTTTTGTCTCGGAGTTCCGAGGAAAAAAAATTAGAATTGTGCGATATAAACTCATAATACTTAGAAAAAAGTCAGAATTGTAAGATTTAAACGCAAAATTGTGAGATATAAGCTCGAAATACTGAGGAAAAAGTCAGAATTGTAAGATTTAAACGCAAAATTGTGAGATATAAGCTCGAAATACTGAGGAAAAAGTCAGAATTGTAAGATTTAAACGCAAAATTGTGAGATATAAAGTAAAAATGTTGAGATATGAACAAGATAAAAGAGAAAATCTGAATTGTGAGAAGTCGTATTTATCTTAATTTTTTTATTCTGTGGCGGAAAAAAACGACTCCGAATTGCAAGCAAAAAGTCAGAAAACTGGGTTTATATCTCACAATTCTGATATATATATATTTTTTTTTTGTGAGAAATGAAGTCTGAACTGTGACATAAAAAGTCATAATTACATTTTTATTTGGGTTTTTTCCCGTAGTGGAAACGGACTTCCATATACCGTAAAGAATGTTACTGGGAGGTTACACGGTTGTTTCTCCGCATTGCAGAAATGTGATGTGCAACGAAACTGAATAGTGGAGGATGGTGATTTTTGCCCTATTGTTATTAATAAGAGATTAATCAGATCACAGGCTGGGTTTCAAACTATAGTCCTCATTTCTGAAACATGAGCAGAACAGAATAATTTTTGTGTAAATTGTTGCAGGAAAACGTACAACGATTTATGCAAATTCATTCTGCTTGTGTTTCATCAATGAGGGCTGATGAATGTTTGTACTGTAGTGCAAAAGAAACTTACAATGACATAATGTTCCTTTGGCACTGATGATTTAGTTTTGTTCTGTTACCGCAGTGTATGTGCTGTGGTGGTTATTATATTAATCTCCTAAACAAGATATTCAGTCAAATTCCTTTTATTTTCCAGCTCTATTTATTACAAATGTCTTGCAGTTTGAGTTTGTTTTAGGTTTCAGATGATCAGTGGCAGTAGCATTTGTGATGTTCAGTTTGTAGCTGATGTAATTTTTTTTTTTTTAATAAAATCTTTTGTTACTTGAAAATAAATGCGCTATGATAAGGGATGTGGTAATATTTGCAGAGATGTCAAGGGTGCATTAAAATTTTAAACGCAAAATTGTGAGATATAAGCTCGAAATACTGAGGAAAAAGTCAGAATTGTAAGATTTAAACGCAAAATTGTGAGATATAAGCTCGAAATACTGAGGAAAAAGTCAGAATTGTAAGATTTAAACGCAAAATTGTGAGATATAAGCTCGAAATACTGAGGAAAAAGTCAGAATTGTAAGATTTAAACGCAAAATTGTGAGATATAAAGTAAAAATGTTGAGATATGAACAAGATAAAAGAGAAAATCTGAATTGTGAGAAGTCGTATTTATCTTAATTTTTTTATTCTGTGGCGGAAAAAAACGACTCCGAATTGCAAGCAAAAAGTCAGAAAACTGGGTTTATATTTTTTTTTTGTGAGAAATGAAGTCTGAACTGTGACATAAAAAGTCATAATTACATTTTTATTTGGGTTTTTTCCCGTAGTGGAAACGGACTTCCATATACCGTAAAGAATGTTACTGGGAGGTTACACGGTTGTTTCTCCGCATTGCAGAAATGTGATGTGCAACGAAACTGAATAGTGGAGGATGGTGATTTTTGCCCTATTGTTATTAATAAGAGATTAATCAGATCACAGGCTGGGTTTCAAACTATAGTCCTCATTTCTGAAACATGAGCAGAACAGAATAATTTTTGTGTAAATTGTTGCAGGAAAACGTACAACGATTTATGCAAATTCATTCTGCTTGTGTTTCATCAATGAGGGCTGATGAATGTTTGTACTGTAGTGCAAAAGAAACTTACAATGACATAATGTTCCTTTGGCACTGATGATTTAGTTTTGTTCTGTTACCGCAGTGTATGTGCTGTGGTGGTTATTATATTAATCTCCTAAACAAGATATTCAGTCAAATTCCTTTTATTTTCCAGCTCTATTTATTACAAATGTCTTGCAGTTTGAGTTTGTTTTAGGTTTCAGATGATCAGTGGCAGTAGCATTTGTGATGTTCAGTTTGTAGCTGATGTAATTTTTTTTTTTTTAATAAAATCTTTTGTTACTTGAAAATAAATGCGCTATGATAAGGGATGTGGTAATATTTGCAGAGATGTCAAGGGTGCATTAAAATACACACTGTGAACTAAATCCCAAATGTTCAAATTGGATTAGTACTGAAAATCCTGTTTAGTGACATTAAACCACCTTTTTACATGTTGAGAGTTGTAATTAATGCCAAAGTTTTAATAAATAACTTTATTGTACATGCAGTTGTAATATTTTGTGAGTTTGAGCACATCACTGTTTCATGATCAGAGCTTTATAATGTTTATTTATACTAATACAATTCAGGTTGGTTATTACACCAAAAGAACAGATGAAGATATCTGAACATTTGTCCATGATTACACATTTCCCATTCGTTTTCACAAATTCATAATTTCTCTAGAATGTTTGTTAATCATCTTCATCTGCAGCTTTAGTCATATGCATCTGAATAAATATTTGGAGGAATGCTCACTTTTGTGTGGTTTGGTCGATAGGTTTGTATTTGCAACATGAAAGCTGGTCCACAAAAATGAATTGCACTTAAAAAAAAAACTAGATCCCTGATAAGAAAGTTTTCCAGTCTCAAACTCCTGTAAGAAGCTTTAAAGCAGTGCAGGTGGTTGATATCTGTATATAGACTGCATGATTTGTGTAAATCTCACTGAAGATGTTCCACAGACATTATTCAATAATTATTTTCATCATTTGAACCGCTCAAAAGCTTGTAAACAAGCAGTTAGAGACGAATGCATGTTTCGGTTGTTTCTGGGAGTTGCTTGCGGTTTGGTCGATAGGTTTGTATTTGCAACATGAAAGCTGGTCCACAAAAATGAATTGCACTTAAAAAAAAAACTAGATCCCTGATAAGAACGTTTTCCAGTCTCAAACTCCTGTAAGAAGCTTTAAAGCAGTGCAGGTGGTTGATATCTGTATATAGACTGCATGATTTGTGTAAATCTCACTGAAGATGTTCCACAGACATTATTCAATAATTATTTTCATCATTTGAACCGCTCAAAAGCAGTTAGAGACGAATGCATGTTTCGGTTGTTTCTGGGAGTTGCTTGTATTATTTTCACCACATGTGTTTTCTATAATGGAAAAGTTGATTTATATTACATAATTTTTTTCTAGATGTCATGACATTTACAAATCTGGTACACAAGATGGAGACATTTTACAGTAGAATACCGACTATGTACAGTCAAACTAAAAATGATTCAGACACCAGATATCATTTTTGAGTGCAGGACACTATAGTTTATGTAAGTGAGGATAGCAAAATAAAGTAAACTGTAACATATTATACCCAAAAATTCTTCATACAGTGGACTACCAGTAAAATTTGAGACCAAAAATTATTCAGACACTTTGACCTGACCATGTTTTGCTTAAGTGTTATCTGACACTATCAAGATGAATTTGTTCTGACACAGTTTAACTCTGAGTTCTTGTCATATTTTATTACCATTTTCTAAACTATAGCAAATAAACTATGATAACGTGTGCAACGTTGAAGCTGTATTTCTTTAGACTATGAACTTTAGATACATGATTGTTTTCCTTTTCTTGACTTTACTACAGTGAACTACAGTAAATGTATCACACATTCTCCCATAACAGTTTTACATAGGCTATATATTTTTTTACATATATAAATGTATAAAACATATATAAAAATTATTACATACTGTATATAATATAGAAATTAAAACTAATAATTTTCTAGATATTTTCTGTTCTGCATTATGTTTTACATGCTTTTTATCTGATTTTGCATTTTAGATGAATAATATAAATAATTATGAACTGTGTTTAAATATTTGTCCACATTCGTACATTTGTTTCAGAATAACTTAGTTGGGCCAAGACTTAAAGCATGAAATCAAAATGGACTTTATTTACTTTACTAGTGCACATTGCTAGTAATGACGTGAACAATTAATCCGTGCAAGTTAAGCCGCAAGCATCACAGTATGGTGAGGGGCGTAACATTTCCGTCTTACGCTTGAGGAATTCGGCCAATCACAACGCACTGGATAGCTGGCCAATCAGAGCACACCTCACTTTTCAGACCGATGAGCTTTGTAAAAATCGACGCGTTTCAGAAAGGTGGGGCATAGAGGAGAAACAATAATGTACAGTATGTGGAAAATAATGTGTTTTTTGAACCTTAAACCGCATAAACACATTTCATTACACCAAATACACAAAATAATGCTCTTTTTAGCCACATCATATTAGAATGATCTTTAATCTGAACATTTACTTCCGCTCTGGAATGGCATTCTTTTTCTGATCATGTCAGTTTGACGGCTTGGGCAGAATATCCTTAAACACACCCCTCCAACCCTTAGATTGCTGAGTGAGAGACAGAGAGGAGGAGGAGCACAAACATAAAACCACGCCCTCTATTCCACATTCCGTTTCAGCTGGAAATACGTCACTACACTGAAATAAAGTTGGCAGTAACTTCAGGTATTTCCAAATTACGAAGACAAGCTATTTTTTTCAGCGGATTAACTTGCACGGTATAATTGTTCACATCAAGACTAGCAATGTGCGCTAGTAAAGTAAATAAAGTCAATTTTGATTTCATGCGGACTTTAAGAATACTTAAAATAACTCAGTAAAATTAATTTAGTGAAATAACGCAGTGCGCTACCAACGATACGATCTTTAATGAATTAGTAACTCACTCGTTCACGTTTGACGTTGCGCGTTCACGAGACAGACCCCTGTGCGTGCGCGTGCTCGTGAATCAGGAAACATGGCGGCGCTCACGTCACTCGGTCAGGTAACGACTTTAAAAGTTTGATTAAAACTAAACCGTGAAGTACTTTTTGGAAGGATTTATCTAACTCGTGTTCTGTGGTTGTAGAAAATGCTGTTATGTCTTGTTTAAAAGTGTAAACGCACGGAGACTGGGCTCTCCGGTGAAACGGCCGCAGTTCTCGGTTGTTGTTGTTGTTAGCGGTTATGTGTTGTTAGGTTTTTTTTTTAAAGTTTTGCCTCGTTATGTGTTGCGATGACGGCTAATAATTGATTTCTGACTGATTTGCGATTTCAAGGTCGCTGTTTTGCAACTTTTTGACTCTCTTTATGTCGTGACAGCTGTTTGTGTAGCACCACGACGAAGCTGATCAGTGTTGTTTATGTGATTCCTGTCACCGAATTGTTCAGAATATTGTTCAGAAACATTATTCTGATCTTGTCCGATGTATTATGTCAGCACACCGTTTGTCTGCATCGTCTTTAACTAGAAAAAACTATGTCTTCATCCTGTAACGTCATCGATGCCCACTGCGTTACTGTTATATCAAACAATAATCATAATCATAATAATAATAAAAAAAATCAAACAATAATCATACATAGTTTACATGATGGTGGGATTTACTGTGAAATCACATGACTGAATCATCAGTGTGAATAATACAAATTGCAAACAAAATCAATATCAAAACATTAGGAAGGAAATGTTCTTAACTTTTGTGAAAATAATGAAAAAAATATTTATGATACTACAAAAAAATAAGTTTTTTTTCCCTATGGCCCAGACATATTTTTGATATTTAACTGATACTTGTTTTTTATTTGACTGGAAACACTTTACAGTGAAGTCCCATTAGTTGAATGTAAGTTACTGCATTAACCAACAATCAGCGGTACAGTATTTCTCAGTCTTTCTTAATGTTAGTTATTAAGATACAGCTGTTAATTATTAGTTCATGTTAGCTAAAGGCCAATAAATAATGTTAACAGATACAACTTTTGATTTTAATAGTGTTTGCAATTATCGCAGATTAATATATGCTTTAGAAGTATTTTTCTTTGTTGATTAATCATGTTGGAACCTTACTGTAAAGTGTTACCATTATATTTAGAATTTTACCGTTTTTTTGTTTTAATACATTTTCTTTTCTTATTTATGCAGTTATCAAGTGGAAACCCTGCATATGAGAGCTTCTACAGACAGGTAAATTACCAATGCTGTTTAAAATGGAGTAAACTCTGATATTATGCGCTAGTATAATATCAATATATTGTTGATACTAGGGGTGTGCGATATTGACAAAAAATTATATCTCGATATTTTCTGGGATTTTATCGATAACGATAATTAGACGATATTTTGCTGAGTGTGTTATTGTGCTGGTACCTTAAGGACTGCCGAAGACAGCAGACTCCTAATGTTTTTAATATACTTCATATTCTGTGTGCTGGTCAGTTCACACTGATAGAAATTAATCTTTTCCAATAAGTTTAAACTGATTTTTGCATTTTATGGGCATTTTTACCTTTATAAAGCCATTTTCTCTAAAAGTGTCCATTATCTTTTGAGTCAAATTCTTACATTTAATCAGTGAATTAGAATAATAAGACATTCGGGCTGTTACCGAACAAATTAAATCAACAAAGAAGCTGCATCTGAAGAGGCATTTAGATGTATTTACACACATGTATTGTGTTTAATGCAAAACATGAATGCATTTAACCTGCAATTACATATGCATAAATAATGTTTTGATATATTATACATAAAACGTTGAACACTGATATTTGACATGATTTAAAACATGAAAAAAATCAACAAAGAAAAGAAAGAAAAAGCCTACTCTATAATGTCAAATCGCACATCGTTAAAACAACAATTACGATATTATCGCAGACGATATATATCGCACACCCCTAGCTGATACTGATCTTTAGTTCCTGCCGTTATAAGTGACGCTGATGGCCTGTCGTCTTTGTTGCAGGTGGATCCGGGAAACACTGGGAAAGTGGGCGCCGCAGAAGCTGCTCAGTTCTTGAAGAAATCAGGGCTTTCGGACAGCACATTGGGACAGGTGAGAGCGAATAATCCCATCACTGAACATCTGAAAGCCTTGAGATGCAGCGCTGGAGCTGTTGGCAGAAAATGACTGTGTGTGTTTTGCCTCTCTTTACAGATCTGGGATCTGTCAGACCCGGAGAGAAAAGGTTACTTGGATAAAAAGGTAAATACCATTGTTTGATGTCAGAATAGGCCTTTACACAATTAGATAACTTCCCATTATGATCTTTGACGTCTTGATATCATTTATATCATCTCTTCATTTAATTATTAAATCTTGTTTGTACAGTTTCACCATTGTGTTTGATGGAAAGTTAAAAGTACCACATTTATTAGTCTGACTGAGCCAGATTTTGGTCTAAAAAGCTACAGAGCGTCAAAATAACAGTTCGGTTTTACTTTGTAAAATATAATGTACTTCTCAAAGTAATGATAATACAATTTATTGAAATATAATTTTAAGGAATATCACACATTTTTTATCAATGTTTTAATTTAAACCGTAAACCTTGATTGTGCAGCGCTTTGTCTGCCAAAAAAATAAAAGGAATTATGTGACACTGAAGACTGGAGTAATGATGCTGAAATTTCAGCTTTGGTCACAGGAATAAATTACATTTTGACAGATATTCACATAGAAAACTGTTATTTTAAATTGTAATAATATTTCACTGTATTACTGTTTTTACTGTATTTTTGGTCAAATAAATGCAGCCTTGATGAGAGGAAGAGACTGGTTTTTTTTTTTTTTTTAAACTTAAAGCTTACTGACCTCACATTTTTGAATGCTAGTGTATACAGTATATGTAAAACGTTGCTAATATTTGACTTACTTTATACTAGTATAGTTTAGACTTTTAGTATATTCATAAATGAACTTCATGATTACATAAATGTTTTTTTTTTTTACTCTTTCTGTGTTTTGTAGATTTGGGATCTCAGTGACATTGACAAAGATGGACACTTGGATAAAGATGAGTTTTCAGTGGTGAGTCAAACAAAATAGCATGTGCTTTTATTAGTAGATTATTAGTAGTTTATGGTTGATGTGATCAAACCTCTAACACTAAGTATTAAAGTTCAGAGTGTGTCGTCCTGCAGCGTTTATGCTCCACGAATGATTCCTCAAATCATGGGTCTTGTTACTTTTAATGTTTAATGTTATTGACACTGTTCAATGTGTAATATATGTGACCCTGCAGCACAAAAGCAGTCTTAAGTCGCTGGGGTATATTTGTAGCAATAGCCAACAATACATTGTATGGGTCAAAATTATAGATTTTTCTTTTATGCCAAAAATCATTAGGATATTAAGTAAAGATCATGTTCCATGAAGATATTTTGTAAATTTCCTACCGTAAATATAGCAAAACTTCAGTTTTGATTAGTAATATGCATTGCTAAGGACTTTATTTGGACAAATTTAAAGGCGATTTTCTCAGTATTTAGATTTTTTGCACCCTCAGATTCCATAAGAAACCATACATCAATAGAAAGCTTATTTATTCATCTTTCGGATGATGCATAAATCTCAATTTTGAAAAATGGACACTTAAGTCTGGTTTTGTGGTCCAGGGTCACATACAGTATATGTCAAAATAGATTAAAGTCTAAGTATTTGTGGATGTTATCATCAGTGACAGGAGGAAACAAGAAAAATCAGGAAGAGAAATCCCAACACTCATTTTGTCAACTGTCACATCTTTTTGCAGGTGATGCACCTGGTTTATGCAGCCCGAGAGAAGGAGCCTGTGCCATCCACCCTCCCCACCGCTCTCATCCCTCCATCCAAGCGGAAGAAGATCGCAGGCGCTCTTCCGGGATCAGTTCCTGTTCTTCCCTCTAGTCCGTTCCTCCTGAAGGAGAACCTGAGGCCGACGCCAGCGCTTTCCAAGAGTTCTTTGGGTAGCAGCACAAATCTGTCTCCGTCAAGCTCGTTCAAGCGCTCCACCCCAACACCACCGCAGCCTCAAACACACACACAGGTGAACACCACAGCAGTCGTGCTGCATGTAAACCTGTTCAGTCTTGATCTAACACTCGTAATACCAGTCCAGCCACATTCTTATCAGCTCCTGGAGCTCTAGTCTTCATGTTTACAGAGTTTACTGCAAAATAATGCACAGATTTTTTCTGTGTTTTTGCTTGATTTTCTACGTTGGTTGGAAACCATAAGCAACCTACAGTTCTTTGACCAAGTAATGCAGTTCATTATTAGTTACTCAATGCCTAACATATATACGGAACCCATGATATTCTCTCATAAATTCTCATTCAAATGCCTTTCATAGTAAACTTCATGAGTAGCCAGATAGCAAAAGAGATTGAACCATTTGAGGTTCATGGACTGTGAAGTTTTTGTCATTTGTGGAAAAGTATGCATGCATTCTGAAAGGAATATTAGTGTACTTTATTTACTATTAAATTAATAGTATGTGAAGTAGCATGCAAACTTCATTGATGTCACATGGTGTAGCTATTTTGCATATTTATTGTAATGAGTGATGTTGCATCCAGAGTAATTATAATACTAAATATCAGAGTAATTATCAAAAAACTAAAAATAAAGCTAAAATCAAATATACTGTAAATATTAGATGAAAAACTTTTCTAGTTTTAGTTTAGTTTAACTTCAAGCACCAAAATTACTAACTGGAAACGAACTGAAACTTAAATTTAATATAAAAATTAATTAAACCTATATATTAATTAATAAAAAATAATAATAAAAAAAAGCACTAATTACTAAAAATGTAAGTAAAATAAAAATGAAAACTGAAAGTATAAAAACAATCTAATTAAAAATATTAATAAAAAGATAATGTAATATATAAATAATACTAAAATTACACTGCTCAGAATGATTTCTGCATGTGCCGTTTTTGCATAAAATTCAGCAAGATTTTTAAACTACATCAACAAATTAATGAATGAAGAATGTGCATCTGTTTTTTTGTTTTTATTCCATTTATGAAGGTGCTGTAAATTAAATTGTTATATATTCTATTGCTATTGTACAATACTACGCTATTTTGTACATGCAACGTAGATTTAGTTTTATTGTAAATAAAAAACAAACAATTTGATTAATTATAGCAAATTTACCCTCAATACAGATGCTGCATCCATTGCATCCGACATGTTTTTTCACTGACACGCCCCCAACTCATGGCTTACATGTGGTTATGTGCATAAATGCGATCTTTCCGACATTGTGGGAAAAAGTATCTCCGTGTGCTCTGCAAAATTTGACTGATGCATATAGAAAATTCACATAGTATGCACATATGAGTTGTATGCTATTCCAGACATTCCCAATATTTGTCTTAGCAGCCGTCCTCTGATCTCTGGGTGGTGCCGGTGGAAGACCGAGAGCAGTACGAGGAGATCTTTGATCTGGCAGACTCTGATTTTGATAGGATGGTTGGAGGAGGTGAAGTGAAGGATATCTTCATGAACTCTCGGCTGCCTCAGAGCGTCCTGGCACACATATGGTGAGGCAGTCAAGTTTGGATTAAAGAGTAAAATGCAATCTTATTCCTAAAGTCACCCACAGCCTTTTTAAAACTATCCTTGAATTTGCAAGACAGTAGGATTTATGATTATGTTACACATAATTTTTCTTTCACACTCGTGCTCATAGAAGCATTGTTTTCTGTTGTTTTGGTCTGCAGGTCGCTGGCAGACACTCAGCATACCGGCAAACTCACCAAGGAGCAGTTCTGTCTGGCGATGCACCTGATTCAGGAGAAAGTGAAAGGAGTGGATCTTCCTCAGAGTCTGACCCCTGACATGATACCACCGTCAGAGAGAGGAGCCGCCGGCACACCGGTGAGAAGACAGCATGCATGCACACATGCATTTCATGCATCCTGTCACGATCAAAAGCAGGCTCCCTTTAGCCTTAAGGACTCCTCATTTATGATAATGTTTTGGTAACTCTTTACAATATGGTCCCGTTATTTTTTAATAGGATATAGAGCTGTGCAATTAATCGAAATACAGTTTTGATTTTGATTTCGGCCTCCAGTGATTATGAAAACACAATAATCAAGAAAATACAATTATTAATGTGCCCTATTCCGCCCCCTTTCCAGCGGTGCGCCTTCATTCCTCCATAAAAGCCCAATTTCACGTGCAAATCAGTAAAATCAGAAATTTTGCTGGTCTCTAAAATGTAGATGTCATAGCAACCTTATTTAAATAAAATATATATTTGATATATATTGCTGTCTTTAAATAAATCACTCATATAAACTTTTGGTCATAATCGTGTTAAATAATCGCGATTACAATATTGACCAATATAATCGTGATTATGATTTTTGCCATATTCGAGCAGCCCTAATAGGATAGTTCACCCTAAAATTTAAATTCTGTCATCATTTGCTCACCCTCAAGTTGTCCCAAACCTGTAGGAGTTTCTTTGTTCAGTTGAACACAAAAGAAGATATTTTGAAGAATATTGACTCCCATAGATTATTATATATTTTTTTCATAATATGGAAGTCAATGGCTACCGTTAACTGTTTGGTTACCAACTAGAGTTACAGTGTTTATTAATCTTTATTTTAAGGTATTCTTGTTACAGTGTAATTATGCAGTAATAGCAATAAACATGTACTTAAGTTTAGGATTAGGGTTTAGTTTAGAGTTAATCGCATGTAATGATGCTTAATTTACTGGTATTACTATAGTGAAGGCTTGTAATGTGTGACAAGAAGTCATGTCACGCATGTCACGCATTTCGATCGTATTTATAGTCGAACGCACATGAACATGTCTGATGTCTCTGATTTGTCAGTCTGCCGTTCTCTGTTTTTTCTTCTCCAGATTCTCTCTGGATTTACACCATCAGTCGTGTCTGAATTGACCCCGTTGACCATTCTGAGCAGAGTAAGTGGTTCTGATACATCTGTGACGTGTGTCCTGCGCTGCATTGAGTGGAAATAAGATTTTCTAAATAAATGCAATCAGTGACAACCTTATTTTTTAAAACTTGTAATACTACAATACCTAGCTACAATATTCCGGCAATTATGTGGCAACATATTAACATACATAGTCAGAATGTAACATACATGTTAACAGTTGGTTTTTAAAACCACTTATCAGGTGTTACATACGGTTTGGTCTGAAAAATTAACAGAGAAGTCTGAAAATAGGAGTCTAGAAAAGTCCACAATAAAAGTTAATGAAAGGCTGCTTAACCAACTGAAGAGGAGGTGCAACCAAAAATCAAAGGTTCGTCTTGTTTGAAGTAAAGGTATAACACTCATATCTATAAAAATAAACTTTTTAAACAACAAAGTTTAAAGACAAGTAAAAAGTTTCAAAACATTTAGCTAATGAAGCTTATTTTTGAGTGTGAGTGTTGCATTTTTTTCTTCAAGCACTCTAGAAAAGTATAGAAGTTTGAAATGGAAAATATATAGAAACCTTGAAAATAAAATGGATACAAGGAGAAAATTAATACATTTTAATGAAAAATTATGAAAACGAATATTTATTTTCTTAAAAAATAATTTACAGTGAGAATGTAAGAAGTTTTGATTTTATTTTGCCTGAAGTCTGTCTCTTTATGTTCAGGCGATGAGAAAGCATTAGATGAAAACGTAATTTCAGTTTAGATCAACAACTCTAATTTTAGTTTAGTTCAAGCACCAAAATTACTAACTGGAAATATAATGAAAACTAAAATTCAAATAAAAATGGATTAAACATAAATAGTAATATTAAAAAAAATAATAATAATGTTCATGTAAATGACAAGCACAAAACAAAATTACTAAAAATGAAAAAAAAGAGCTGAAATGAAAACTGAAAGTATAAAAATAAATTAAAATGTAAATAAATTGTCTAATTCAAAATATTATTAAAAACTATAATAATTTATAAAAAATACTAAAATAACTGCTCAGAATAATTTCTGCATACACCATTTCTGCATAAAATTCACAATATTTTTAAACTCTACATCAATGAAATGATAAATAAAGAATGTGTATCAGGTGCGTTTTTGCTTTGTTTCTGTCCTTATTTGTAGTTTCTGAAGATTAATAAATATTTATTCTCTTTAAAAATGATTTACAATAGGAATGTAAGAATGTAAATAGTCCGTTTTGATATTATGTTGCCTGAAGTCTGTGTCTTTATGTTCAGGCGATGAGAAGCCACCTAGTGCTCATCTCTGTGTACGGCATAATTATATACCTCTACTGTACGTAGATGACAGAGTATGACTGTCTCTTACATAACATTATTTTTCCAGGACAGCAGCAGTTCTGTTGGGTTGGTTGAGGCGATGGGAATCAAGGATCTTGATGACATCAACCAGGAAATCTCCCAGCTGCAGAGGTCAGAGAGTTTATGGATGGAGAATTATACGCTACACATAACCTTCCATCTGGCATTTCTCTAGTTACTTATTTTGCTCTTTTTGCTTTTTACTCATTTTACATTTTTGATTGATCTGATTTTTGGTGCATAGTGAGAAACGCATATTGGAGACAGAAATCAGGCAGAAAGAGGAAGCCCTGCGACAGAGGAACAGTGAAGTGCAGGTGAGGCGGCTCTGTACTTTGTCCCACTTGTTATAGAGCCAAACAAGTACATGGAAATGAAGCACCGATTTGAGTTTATTAAATTATGTGAGAAGAAAGAGAGCATGAAGCATGAGATGAAATGTTCATGCTGCTCTTTTCCATGCATTTAAAGTAAAAAGGAGGCTCGAGACTCTGTAAAAGTGTCTTTAAAACTAGTTACTTATTTTGCTCTTTTTGCTTTTTACTCATTTTACATTTTTGATTGATCTGATTTTTGGTGCATAGTGAGAAACGCATATTGGAGACAGAAATCAGGCAGAAAGAGGAAGCCCTGCGACAGAGGAACAGTGAAGTGCAGGTGAGGCGGCTCTGTACTTTGTCCCACTTGTTATAGAGCCAAACAAGTACATGGAAATGAAGCACCGATTTGAGTTTATTAAAATATGTGAGAAGAAAGAGAGCATGAAGCATGAGATGCACAACATGAAATGTTCATGCTGCTCTTTTCCATGCATTTAAAGTAAAAAGGAGGCTCGAGACTCTGTAAAAGTGTCTTTAAATGTCCAAATTTACTTAATTGAAATACTGATTGTGTGCAGGAGGTGCAGAGAGACCTGGAGCATGAAAACGTGGGCCTTCAGGAATTGGAGCACCAGAAATGGGATGCTCAGGAGCGACTCGGTGAGATGGAGCAGCAGAGAGCCAAACTGGAGAGCACACTGGATGAGACCAAGAGCAAGTGGCAGGAGGAGAACGTGAAAGTGAGACACACTTGATTTGAGTTTGCATTGAAGACAGGAAAGAATTTAGCTGTATTAAAATCGTTTGTTTGTAGCATTGATCATTTTTGTATTTAGTTTTAGTAACTTTAGAACTTCACTTAGAGTGAGTACAGTGAGTTCACTTAGTTGCCAAAGCAAAAATTTTTCATTTTTACTTGTTTTTTCATCTAATATTGAGTTTTTTTTGTTTATTTCTGCTCTTATTTTTATTTCAGTTTTAGTAAATTTGGTATTTTAACTTAAACTTATTTTAGTTTAGTTGCTTGCCAAGGCAAAATGTCTCATTTTCACTTAAGTTTTTCTGCTCTTTTGTCTTTTTTTTTTTAATTAGTTTTTGTAGATTTCTCCTTAGCTTTGATTTTATTTCAGTTTTAGTTTTAGTAATTTTAGTATTTCTATTAAGTCAGTTAATTGCCAAGGTTTTTAAGTTTATATATATGTGTGTGTGTGTGTATATATATATATATTTTGTATTTAGTTTTAGTAACTTTAGAACTTCACTTAGAGTGAGTACAGTGAGTTCACTTAGTTGCCAAAGCAAAATTTTTTCATTTTTACTTGGTTTTTCATCTAATATTGAGTTTTTTTTGTTTATTTCTGCTCTTATTTTTATTTCAGTTTTAGTAAATTTGGTATTTTAACTTAAACTTATTTTAGTTTAGTTGCTTGCCAAGGCAAAATGTCTCATTTTCACTTAAGTTTTTCTGCTCTTTTGTCTTTTTTTTTAAATTAGTTTTTGTAGATTTCTCCTTAGCTTTGATTTTATTTCAGTTTTAGTTTTAGTAATTTTAGTACTTCTATTAAGTCAGTTAATTGCCAAGGTTTTTAAGTTTATATGTGTGTGTGTGTGTGTGTGTGTGTATATATATATATATATATATATATATATATATATATATATGATGGGATATTTTAGTTTTTGTTTATATATATGTGTGTGTGTGTGTATATATATATATATATATATATATATATATATATATATATATATATATGATGGGCCATTTTAGACAAAATATTTTAAATTGTACATTTTTCAAAATATAATGAAGTATTAACTATATTTGTCAAAAGACAAAAACTGTGACTAAAGTCAAATTACGTATTAACACTGTTTCTATTATACAGGCCTCCCAATGGTCATGGAGAACCTGGAATTTTTAAATTACGATTTCCAGGCCTCAAAAAAACATGGAAGTTTAATCATGGAAACTATAAAATATTTTGTTGGCTAAAAATCTGTCTTTGTACTGTAAATGCTCTCTGTGAAATTATATTTCCTTACACCAATAATAGGGTAGGGCGATATGGCAAAAATATAATATATATATATGTATATATGTACATATATATAAATTATATATATATATATATATATATATATATATATATATAAAAAATTTTTTCAGGAAAATCACGATTCACAATTTTAACACGATTCTTTGTCGTGTTGGTTTTACTATTTTGCAAGTTGTCTGAGCAGTACAGCCAAACTAATTTCCCTATTTTAAAAACAAATCCTTACAAGGTAACAAAATATATAATAACTCAAGTTGTTTTAAACCTGAATGAGTTTCTTTCTTGTGCTGAACACAAAAGAAGATATTTTGAAGAATGTGGGAAACCGAACAGTTGCTGGTCCCCAGTGACTACAGTGAGTATTTTTTTCCCCTACTATCAAAGTCAGTGGGGACCAGCAACTCTTTGTTTACCCACATTCTTCAAAATATCTTCTTTTGTGTTCAGCACAAGAAAGAAATTAAATACAGGTTTGGGACAACATGAGAGTGAGTAAATAATGACAGAATTGAATTTTTTGGGTAAACTATCCCTTTAATGACAAGCGGCAGCATGTTTAGTACTTTTGGGCTGCTGTCACTTTAAGACCTGCACGCATCTAATATTCAGGCACGCATCCGTTCTTCTCTCAACTGTTTACTTTGATTACTGTGTTTATATGTAAACCTTGTGTGTTTTTGACAGTATTAGCACAATCAGACGCGAAAGATAACTTAGTCCAGTAATCAGGCGCACTTTGACAGGATTTTTAATGTGTGCGCTCAGAATTATTTAGAGTACACGCTCAGAAAAAGCACGTGTCAGAACAGCACGCGAATGAAAAGTTTAACCGACAAGGCTTTAAAGCACATGCATATAATGTACTTTTTTGAATGCAAATAAGTGCAGTGTTCTGTGAGTGTAACTCTACCGATGAATTAACATTTGATGTGAATGTATGTGGCGTTGTACAGTATATTGAGACAGAGGCGCCAGAACTGCGACTGATGGGGGGAATTCCCCTCTTAGGTGACTAGAAGAAGCTTTCACACAGGAGTCTGCAACTGATCCGTGGCTGTTTACCACAGACAAAACATTTATCCATTATTTTGATTTCAAATCCAAACATTGTCACTGAAATTGCTTTTTCAGCATTGCAATTCTTTTTTTTACACAGTACAGTAATACAATCTTTCAAAGACATGTTTAAACAATAAACATAAGCAACACATTATTCAATGCTTTTTACTTTTGCATTTACTTTAGATTTATATATTAAGTTGCTCAAGCAAGTGGCAAAACATTTAAGCTACTTTTCTTACGTTATCACAAACTTACCATTGACAGAAATAGTCAGCTCTACTGCCTTTCCTTTTGCATTTAAATCTTTATTAAATGCAATCCTGCGGTTCATGAAGAACTTTGTTTACCTACCTGCCATATATTATTGCCTTGTTTATCTAAAAGTGCTCTTTCCCTTTAAACCTAGTCAAAAAGCCATATGTGTTGACTGTGAAACACAGTAGACTTTAATAATATGCATTTATGGTGTAATTACTACATTTTCGTGTCAATCCATGTTCATATTTACTGCAAAAATGCGCTGTTACTTTAATTCAGGGCTTCCAGCGCAGCAATAGACTCGGTCTGGAAACGATCTCTGCACTGCTGCAGACAGCACCTGCTCCTGGAACACACTGCCAGACAGCAACGGTGTGCAGTGTGCGTGCTTTATTAATCCGTTAACATGAGCGCGGAAAAAATACGCACCACATAACACACTGCAAACGGAGTAATGTGAACCTGGCATTATGTGTGTGTGCTGCGAGTGCGAGTGTGCATGAGCGCACGGTCTCCAGGAGAGCGCGTGTTCGCCGAATGGTTAAACACTGGCAAGAATTAAAAAGTAATGCAATTTATAAACTTAAGTGACGATGTGACACTGCCTCGACTGTGCAAGTGACAATTCCTGTGTCAACTGTGCAGCGTGCAGCTCGCTTATAGACAGACGCGATGTGATGATTTGAAGACATTTGTGTATTTTGAGAGAGAAAGAGAGAGAGTGCGCACAGTGATTCACTCCCGCTGTTTGTGAAATTACGTCTCTCACAATGTTTTCAAATTATTTTATAAGTTATTTAATGAAGAAATATGAAGGTGAGTACCTCACCTTCAGCATTATAATGATTTCACCCGTGCCAGAAAGAGACTGAGACGGTGCCGCTGCATGTCGTGCCAAAACTCTCATGGCAGCGTCATCAGCTTGAGATCGTTTTTTTGAGATTGGCATTTTAGAGAGCACCGAGCAATCATCCCAACGTGATTATCGGCCGATAATGATCGGTAGCCGATCAATCGGAGCACCCCTAGTATTTACTGGAAACATGTTTCCTGTTTGTTTTTGCAAATGCATTCTAAGTCATTTATTAAGTGTCTTTATTAAGTGATCTCTAACTTTTAGATAACAGTTTAGATTACAGTAATGTAAATCTCCGATGCAAATTTTATCGAACCTGTAATAACCCTTAAATTATGAAGGAAATTTGGTTTGAATGACTTCATGCTGAAAATCAAATGTCTGTCTATCTAAAAGAAGAATGATTATCGTTGTATATTATTGACTGAATCATTCACAGCGTTTGATTCTGTGTGTAGATCACATCGCTGCAGACGCAGATCTTGTCTCAGGAGTCAGACGTACAGATGCAGGAGAAGGAGGTGAGCAGAACGAAGACGGACCTGTACTGTCTGGAACAAGAGGAGCAGCGTTTGGAGGAGAGTCTGCATGCTGGGAAAGCCAAGCTGGACAGCATCCTCAAACTGCTGAAGACATCGCAGGACGAGATGGACCAGGTCACACACACCAACGCGTATCCAACACACATTTATCAAGCTGTTTTTGCTAGGTGCCGTTTAGATCATTCAAAATTTACACATGGTTATTTATTAAAAGGCAAAGAACCATCATTATGCCTTCTTTGTCAAACTCCTGTGACTGTTAAACATATTTTATGGACTGTATCAGGTTATTATAGTTAACTAAAAAAACGTTTAGTTACTTGAAATAAAATAAACATTAGCTGTATGAAATATTCAATATTTTTTGTTTTATTTAGTTTAACTTAATGTGCTAAAATAACTAAAACTAATACTGATATAATATATATATATATATATATATATATATATATATATAT
>NW_015505395.1:1315680-1322906 GCF_001515645.1 Sinocyclocheilus grahami | reverse complement strand
AACAGTGATTTTCAGGTTTTTTAGGTAGGTCTAACATTAGTTTTTTGGTACAGAAATTGAATAAATTAATGAAGTGTAAAACAGCATTGCATATTTGACTGTATAAATTAAAGATTAATTTTTATTAAAGTTACAAAAGCTATTAAATCAAGAGCAGTGAGTGATTTCTTTGTTGTTGCTGTTTGATTAATATTAAGAAAGTGCTGTCACTTTAAGACACTGTAAGTACGTTCAGCCGGCTATGTCTGCCATAGGATACTTACCAAGACGGGCATTTTGACATAATAATTATTGTGTGAATTTGTCCATTCAAACTAGGGCTGGGCAAAAAATAGAATGCGATTTTCATGAGAATCTCGTCAGTAAAGCCGCTTCTGGTGATTAGTAGTAAATCTCCAGCACGTGCTTTCAGATGGAGCGGCATTTACTACACAGAGCCGTAGATCACTGACAAGCTACACAAAATCGCATTCAAAATCGCAGGCGATTCATTGCCGATTTTGAACATGATTTTGTGTAGCTTGTAATTGTGTAGCCAGCCCTAATTCAAACACAATACTTCAGAGAGAGATTAATATTTGCACGTGTTCTGAGGCGTGGGTTTGTTTTTCCCTCATCGCTGTTGTTGTAGTGTATTGGGAAGCCAGAATGCGCATCCATCAACAGAAAAACACATTACCCTTTTTTTTACGTGTTATTTATAGCAAACCATATTACAGATGGTTTGTTGTCAGATTTAAGTTGAACCGCGGTCCTAGAATCTCCAGCACGTGCTTTCAGATGGAGCGGCATTTACTACACAGAGCCGTAGATCACTGACAAGCTACACAAAATCGCATTTGAAATCTCAGGCGATTCATTGCGATTTTGAACGTGATTTTGTGTAGCTTGTAATTGTGTCGCCAGCCCTAATTCAAACACAATACTTCAGAGAGAGATTAATATTTGAGCGCATTCTGAGGCATGGGTTTGCGCGCTTCGGATGAGCGCATGCACAAATCTTCTCACTGCGCGCGTGAGCTCACGTCCTCTGGCTCTTAAATTTTTAAACTGGCAAAGCTTACATGAGTTTAGTTTAAACACCGATATAAACGTGTGCTGTTCAGGTCTCACCTGTGCGCGCGCTATCAGCACCCGGGTGATGACGGAATAAATGCTCATATTACAGCATACAGCATTCGGATTGAACAAGAGTGAATGGTTCGTCCACGTTATTTTTTATTTTTTTCCATCGCTGTTGTTGTAATGTATTGGGAAGCAAGAATGCGCATCCATCAACAGAAACATATATTAGCCGAACCCTGTTTGTTTTACGTGTTATTTATAGCAAACCATATTACAGATGGTTTGTTGTCAGATTTAAGTTGAACCGCGGTCCTAGTGCGTGCCGAACCGTACGGTTAGATTTTTTTCCACGAACCGTTCCACGCTAATATATATATATATATAAACATTAAAAAAGTCAATTACTAAAACTTTAATTAAAATTAAAATAGAAAATATAATAACAAAAAAATCTAAATATTTATTTCTCAATGTATCTCAAAATACTAAAATAACATTTGACTGCATTTTTTTAATGTAAATAGACAATATTTTTACTCAAATGTTTAAATGATCTATTTAAAAAAAAAAGTATCACCTGTATATGTTTTAGAATTTTTGTCTTGTAATAATCTGAAATGTTTAATATAGTTTTTTTTTTTTTTTTTTTAATTTGTTGTAATTCGTAAGTATTCGTAAATACTTGTTCTTGCCATTAAGATTTCAGTCTTGCTAAAAATTATTAAAAAATATAAATCCACCGCACGTTTGATATCAATAATACATTTCAATTGGCCTTTCAGAGAGCAATGCATATGCATTAATATTTAAATACCAAGTGATAAAATTCCTAAAAAGATTTGTATAAAGATTTTAATGACATTTGTGTCTTGAATATTTTTTTTTTTATATATATAAATGCAATGTGGCACTACAGGTGATGTTGAAATGAGAATATAGCGCAACTTCTTGTACCTTATTGCACAAAAGCTGTGATTTTTATATTTTTCAGCAACATATTTTTGCAAATTACATATTACCAAAAAAACAATTAAATCGGAATAGCAACATTTCAAAAGTAAAAAAAATAAACTAACACCTTCTCTCTTGAAGTGCCTGCAGTAAAGTCATGTAAAGTGATGTTTGGGCTGTGAACTTGTTCCCTCAGACGCGCAGTGAGCTCAGTGAGATACAGGATGCCCAGCGAGAGCTCAATAAGACCATCGAACGCTTCGGCAAAACTCTGAACGACAGCGTGATCAGCCTTGCCGACCTGGACCAGCTCATTGCTGAGGAGAGCTCCAGCACTGGCACCAAGGTCAGGAATCACGGCACGCTTCACAAAAGTCTTCATCATGTGCTCATGGGGTTTAAGGTATACCTGATTTTGAGAGACACAGGTGTACGTTGAACTTTTAGGAGATTTTCCAGGTTGTTTTAAGTTGGGGGAACAGATTGTCTCTTCCTTGTGACCTGAGTGAATCTAGGGGTGGGAGAAAAAATCGATCCATCGATGCATCGCGATTCTCTCTCCAACGATTCTGGATTCTGAGCTTATGCTATGTTCACGCCATATAGTAATTACCGTAATTTCAAGAGGACTACATGTGACGTTCTACTGTTCACGACCTCGGACTCAGAATTATGCTTTTCTTTGGGAACACTATCAACGCCTAAACAGAGCCTGCGATGGTCAGGTGGTACAGTGGTCGCGTGGTACAAGTCGTAGCTCTCAGAAAACTCCCAGTTCATAAATTGTAATTACGAGTTCTACGAGGACGTGAACGCTTTTTACAAGTTGGAATCTCGTATTTACAAGAATTCCGATATGGCGTGAACGCACCTTTAATTTTTAACCAGATGCGCGATGACGTTGAGTTTGCTTTAGAAAATTCTGCGTGCTTCCAATTCCTCACACACATACGTCACTCGAATCTTCCATAAAATAATCTTTCATTAAGTTCGGAAAGGTTGAAGCGAATTGCAAGGACATTCGCGGGCTTCATTGCACAGGATGTGCTGTGAGAGACACGCGCTTTGTTTGATGTTACACTTGTAGTGTGCAGACTCGCCCGTCGGTATTTTCCTTACAAAGGCTCTACGAAGTCATCATTTATGTGGTTTGGAATGCAGTGAACGTATATTTAAAATATGAACCTCACTAACAGAAGGCTGCTTTCAATTTCAAATGACACGCGTTATGTTTGTGAAGACTGCTCGCGCATGCATCTGTGTAAGTGGTTTAATGCACTTGTGTCTCAGAATGGTTTTAATGGCGCAAAATTAATGTAAACACAGCCAGTTATGTCTTAATGGATTAAACTTAACAGGACAAACCACATTACTTCTTATATTTCAAAAGAGATCCGTGCATGAATGCAGCTTAATAGATCTCCCGCTGTCTGTGATGTCACAGTAAAAAACAACAGTAAAGATGAAGAAAAATCACTCACAGTTCTTGAATGGAAAACGTTCTGATAATCTTAAATACTGAATGCACTCTTTGTTTGTTGTTTGTAATATGTTTCTATGCCCTTTTTATTATTTGCTACTTGCTTGTATGTTTTGAAGTTATAATAGTTTAAAATTCTTAACATACAACCGTTTTCATAATTTTTTTCAATTTGTAATTATATAAAAAAGTACTTAATTACTTATGTAAGGATATGTAAATGTAAGGATTTTAAGATTCTCAAGTCGGTAAACTAATTAATTAATAAGGGGGGAAAAAGTAGGTCAAGAATCGTTCTGGATTCGGATCGGATCGTGAGGTGACTAAAGATTCCCACCCCTGAGTCAAACCATGCAAAAAGTAACCAGGTTTACTTGTTTAGAGTTTTTGAAATTGTGATTACTAAGCTTTTAGTTGTATATTATAGTCGTTTATTTGTTGCAATGACAATTTTTAAAAAAATTAATAAATGCATTTAAATATAAAATTTTAATATTAAATAAAATTTTAATATTTAATTTTAAATTTAAAAGCTAAATTTTATATTTTTAAACATTTGGTCTGTTACACATTTTCGTTGACATTGACTGTTATTATTTTAGTGTTATTTATATGATATTTATGAGATTGTTTTCATTTTAGTAATTGTGTGTGCTTTTGTCATTTTTATTAGTTTTTGTTTTTTTTATATTTCTGTATTTCGAATCATGTATTTACTATTTCAGTTTTAGTTTTAGTTTTAGTAATTTTTGTACTTAAACTTATTTTAGTTCAGTTCAATGCCAAGGCAAAATTTCTCATTTTTGTTAAGGTTTTTTTATATTTATATATGTTATTTTATTTCAGCTCTATTTTAATTATTGAAAATGATTTTTTAATAGTTTTAGTTAACAATAACAACACTGCTAAAATTATATGCCATGTTGGACTAAATTGAATAACTATGATGAAAGCTTGCCTAAATTTAAAGAAAAAAAATAGTCAAAAGACAAAATACTTTAGAAATTGTGACGACTAAACTTTTAGTTTTATATTGTAGTTATTTGTAGCAATACACATTTTTGTTTAAATTAAACTTTTAAAATTTTTTTTTTTTTAAAGTTCAGATTTGATTAACATTTGGTCTGTTACATTTTGGCACATTTAGTTTTAATTCTTGTTTTAGTGCTTGTTTTAGTAATTGTCATTGCCCAGTGTTATTTTATTATTATTTACATACTATTAGAGCAGGAGTGCCCAACCCTGCTCCTGGCGATCGACTGTCCTGCAAAGTTCAGCTCCAACCCTAATCAAACACACCTGAAGCAACTAATTAGGGTCTTCAGGATCACTTAAAAATTAAAGGCAGGTGTCTTTGATTAGAGTTGGATCTAAACTTTGCAGGACAGTCGATCGCCAGGAGCAGAGTTGGGCACCCCTGTTTTAGAGTATTTATTAATGTTTTTTTTCATTTATACTAAAATTGACTAAAATTATATGCCATTTTGGACAAAATGATTGAATATGGTGAAATGGCGACTAAATGAAAAGAAACATTTGTCAAAAGTAATAAACTTTGACTAAAGTGAAATTACAGTTTACACTTTTTCCGTTAGACAAGCGTCCCAATGGTCATGAAAAACCTGGAATTTTTACATTGTGTTTCCAGCCCTCGAAAAAAAACATTGAAATGTAATCATGCAAACTATAAAATATTTAATTGTTCAAAAATATCTGTGAAATTATTATATCCAGTTATTAAAGTCGCGGTCATAAGGTCTGGGAACTGGTTATCAGTGTATTTACTGTAAACATGTTTCCTGTTTGTTTTTACTAATTGAGGACTAATTTACTAAGTGCCTTAGTAAAAACAAAGGGTAAATATTTTAACTTTAGAAATCACCTCTACAGTAATGCACCTCCTTGAGCTTTGAATAATCTGTAAAATTATGAAGGAAATATGGTTTGAATGTTTGGTCTTATTATGTTTCAGTCCTCATGTTTGTTCTCATTTAAGTTAACTTCAGCTTGACCTTCCATGCAAAGGTTAAAGAAAACCACACAACACTACACACACACACACACACACACACACTCTGCCACGCCCCCCTAAAACGGCTCGTTCTAACACGCCCCCACATATCTACCTCACTATGTGGAAATATTAGCGTAATGCTGCCCAAATGTTCACGCAAAGAAAGAATGACAATCTGGCGCTTCTGAATCAGCTACTGTTTTGTTATTAGTTTAAGTATTTGCTATTGACCGTTCAAATGCGGAGTTTTGCGCATCTTGTGTGTGTGAGAGTGAGAGAGAGAGAGAGAGACAGCCAGCGTCACATCACATCACATCACAGTAGAGTCAGCTGTCTTAACCTCAGCTTGTGTACTGCATCATTACTGTGTCTGTTCCCCTTTCGGGCTTGAACTGATGATAAAACTAATGACATTATTTACTGTCTTTACATTTATTTTGAAAGATGAAGCTCGCGATTATGGTAAGGGGCGTTACATTTCCGACGAGTGCTTGCGGTGTTCGGCCAATCACAATGCACTGGTTCAGCTGGCCAATCAGAGCAGACTGCGCTTGTCGGAAGGAGGGACTTTGTAGAAAACGAAGCGTTTGAGAGAGGCGGGGCATAGAGGACCTACAATAATGTACAGTATTTGAAAAATAATGTGTTTTTTGAACATTAAAGCATGTCAACATATTCTGTTACACCAAATACACAAAATAATGATCTTTAAAAAAGCATCATATGACCCCTTTAACCGTTAAACAGAGTCCAATTCTGAGAAAAAAAGGCAAAGTTACTCGATATGAAGTCAGAATAGCGAGATATAAACTCGCAATTGCAAGAAAAAATAATTGAGAGAAAAAGTTGCAAATACCCTTTTTATTTTTTATTTTTGGTGGAAATAAAAAACAGAATTGCGTGATGTAAACTTTGGAACTGTGAGATAAAAGTCAGAATTTGTATTTATATCAGAGTTTATATTTTCCAATTCTGACTTTGTTTCTGATAAAATCTGAGAAAAAACAAAGTCGCAAAATAAAAACTCATAATTGCTGGAGAAAAAAAGATGGAAATACCTTTTTTATTTTTATTTCAGCGGCGGAAACAAAAACATAATTGCAAGATGTAAACTTAGAATTGTGAGAAAAAAGTCAGAAATCGCAAAATTCTCTGAAAACTCCGAATTGAGTGCGAAAAAGTGCAAATTGTTAGAGAAAAACGTGGGGTAAGCGATTTCTGGTAGCCAATGTTGACATCTGAAATCACCGAAACAAACATACCCCCACCCCAAAAGGGTCTCGCCCCTATTTTGATAGCTCCGCCCCACACATACGTACGCAACCCAGGCAACGATTAGTTCTGTGAAACAAAGAAAAACCAATGTTACACCATGTCTACACCGGACGCGAGTGGCGCTGCGCGACAAAATACTATAGAACTCATTATAATCAGTGATGCTGTCTACACCACAGATATATATACACATCTATGGTCTACACTGGATGCGGCGCGGCACGACACTACAAATTTCCGACAGAAAACTGCTGCTGCGTTCTATTCATGATGTATTGACACAAATTTCAAATGATTTTCAGCGGTCGCTTTGTCGCGTCCAGTGTACTAGACAGACTTTAGCTGCTGCGGCGCAGACACGGTGTTACTCAGCTATCGAGAAGAAACAAAGCAACCTCGGCGTCCGATCGCAGGCCTTCCGCTCCTTGAGTTCTCTCCAGC
>NW_015505395.1:1289264-1315593 GCF_001515645.1 Sinocyclocheilus grahami | reverse complement strand
ATGTACAAACAATTGGAATTTGCATTAACCCAGGTCCCAGACCTGGGTGGTTTGCACCTCAATGGGAACAGAAGGTAATTTGCATGGAATGACCCTCTACAGTAATCAAAGTATCTCTTAACTCTTAGGATCTCTATGGTCTTTTAGTCTACTTTTGTAAGATTAAGACCATTGTACCACTCGCCCTGAGACTATTCAAATGACACCAAAAATGACTGTAAATCTTATTTGCATTCATATAGAACATTATATTCTACCGTTGACCATTCTGAGTGAGCTGGGTGAAGAGAAGGATGGGTGCGGGGAAGGAAGGGGATGAGGAGGAACCAATGCATATGTGAGAGACGTTTTCCCGCATTTTCTCTCAGTGAGATGGTGAAACAGATGTCTGTATGTTAATGCACTGTGTGTGTATTGTCTGTCTCAGAAGATCAAAGTATCTGAGTTTCTTTTATCCTTACAGCCCGAATCAGTTTTCTAAAGCGTTTTTGAAAAATCGCTTACCCCACCTTTTAAATCCTTTTTCAAATCCACATTTCAGTCCCATGGATATAAGCTTCCATGGTACTGAAATGTGCTTTCACTGGCACTTTTTCGCCCTCTGTTTCATTTTTGGAAATCAGTTCATTCAGAGTGTTCATTTCACTGAACTGGTTGAAAAATGATTCATGGATTCACGAGTCATCGCTCATTTGCATTTTTCAGATTTCTTTTCTGAAGCAAAGTGCGTGTTTAGTTCAATCCTGCTGTTTAAAAATGTTATGTTTTTGATAATAGTACACTATAGAATATTAAATAGTATTATAGTATTAATAGTAGGGCTGTGCAAATAATCGAATGCGATTTTCATGCGCATCTCGTCAGTAAAGCCGCTTCTGTGATTAGTAGTAAAGTGATTAGTAGTCTCCAGCACGTGCTTTCAGATGGAGCGGCATTTACTACACAGAGCCGTAGTTCACTGACAAGCTATGCAAAATCGTGTTCATAATCGCAGGCGATTCATTGCTGATTATGAACGCGATTTTGCGTAGCTTGTCAGTGAACTACGGCTCTGTGTAGTAAATGCTGCTCCATCTGAAAGCACGTGCTGGAGATTTACTACTAATCACAGAACCGGCTTTACTGACGAGATGAGCATGAAAATCGCATTCAATTATTTGCACAGCCCTGATTAATAGTATTTTATTTTTGTTTTAATTAGTTGTGTTTGCCAAGGCAAGTATGTCTATTACTAGATTTGAACAAACCATTAATCAAAAATATTAACATCCTAGCATCGTTTGCTCGCTTGTTTGCAGATTAAACTTTCATTGATATTTTATCTAAATGTAATGACCTTACCTCGTTGAGCCTGGATGTAAGAAAGAAGCACTTATGAAATGGTTTCTGAATGATTTCGACAATGTTTTTGACATTTGCGTGTGAATGACTGTTCTCCAGCTGACCCGTTTGGAGGAGATCCGTTCCAGCAGAGCGACCCGTTCAAAGACCCCTTCGCTAATTCTGATCCCTTTGGTCAGAGTTCCTCAAGTCAGTTCAAGGTAAAATAAAAAATACTGGGAATCTGAGGCTATGTTGAACCAGAAAGAACATGTTTTTTGCACATTTATACAAATCAACCATGACTAATGATGCTTTTAAATTAGTGCCATCTGTGCAAGATCCTGAGCAGGATCCAATTTTACTTCAGGTTATGAAATGCCAGTGTATTTTCACGCTCCTGTCATTCTCATTCAGTCATTCAGCCATGCACACACAATATGTATTGAAGTGGGTGGAAATTATTATTTTTTGATGATTTTATGATGATTTTATGTTTTACTATTGAATGTCTGCATCTGGGACAAGGGTAAAATAAAAAAAATTATAAAAAGGCATTTGAAAAACAGTAAAAATAAATGAAAGCATGCTTAAAAAATGTTTCATATAACAAAAAGAAAATGTTGAAATTGTTAGTTTTAATAAAAAGTATGTCTCTGTGGAAAAAAATTCTTTAGATGTAAATGTCCACTTTCAGATCACAGTTTGGTTTCGGGGCTTTTTTGCATTTGAAACATTAAATCAAACTCAAGTAAATTCTTCTTCTGGAGAGCTTGCGTGTGGCAGCATGTGAGCTGATATTTTGGGTAATGTGGTGAGAAACGTGTCATAATGTACGGTTAGTGCTCTGTCATTCCCCTCTCTCCCTCTCTCTCGCTCTCTCTCACTTTCTCTCAGGCCAGTCCCTTCAGCAGAAAAATCAGCCAGGCATCGATGGGTCCCAAACCTAAAGACTCAGGTACAGTGTTCATTCGGTTGCTTCTGATCCACTAACCAGCCGTATGTTCAGTCCCCGTCTTCATTATTGTTCATCAAACAGTTCACAGTGTTCAGGAAGTCAGAATAGTAATAGATTTCACTCATTAAACTAGGCTAGTAATAAATAGAATCTTTTGTAACATTATAAATGTCTTTACTGTCACTTTTGATCAATTTAATGCATCATTGCAGAATAGGTTGTTACTTTCTTTTCTTTTTTTTTCAGTCTTACTGACCCCAAACTTTCGGATTATTTATCTCTGAAAACAGCACAACTGTTTTCGACATTGATAATAATCAGAAATGTTTCTTGAGCAGCAAAGCAGCATATTAGAATGATTTCTGAAGGATCATGTGACACTGAAGACTGGAGTAATGATGCTGAAAATTCAGCTCTGATCACAGAAATAAATTACATTATATTCACATAGAAAGTGTTATTATAGTTATTTTAAATTGTAATATTTTTTCAAAAAAAAATTTTTCTACTGTCTTTTTGATCAAATAAATGCAGCCTTGGTGAGCAGAAGAGACTTCAAAAACATTAAGAATATTACACTTTTGACCAGTTGTGTGTAATCATTTGACACATCAAAAACTTATCTGTTTTAGAGATAAAATATTGTAAGTGATGTTGCGTCACGCCTCTTTGTTTGTTGTTCACCTCCTTATCTTTTCGTCTCTTCGTCTGTTAGAGGAAGCTAGCTGGTCTTCTTCGTACCAGAGTGATGCATGATTCGGAGAGTAGATCAAAGATAGAGTCGTAAGAACCAGCGTTCACACAAACACATTAGTAGTGAAGTTAATGAAGACTGTAGAGTAATTATAATCATTCAGTGTCACAATGCAACTTTTAACTGAGGCCTATAAGTCTTCTATAACACAAAGTCACTTTCTGATTGGACACTGTATTTTTATTGGCAGTTAAAGCTCTTACATTTATTTTCAAATATATTTTTTAATATATTTCAAAATGGCCAAAATATATATTTGCTAAAATGTTTCAAAATATATTTATGTAAATTATATATATAATTATACGTAAATATATATGTACATTTATATATATATAAAATACATTTTCTACCAGTATATTCTACCATTTTTTTAATTTTTTTAAATATTTTTTATTTACATACATATATATTTTCTATTTTGAAATATATTTTAGTGTATTTTTAAAAATTTATTTTGCCCTCCATTTATATATCAGTCCAAGAAAATACATTCACATTTCCACATTTGGAGAAAAGCTTTATTTGTTGTTTATAACACCTGTGAACATGACACATTTTTTAAATTAAAAGTTAATAAATCAATTGGAATCATTAATGTAACATTGGAAATGTATGTTCTTGCCCCTAATACACATTTTGAAATATATTTTGGTATATGAAGATTGAAACTAAATATTTTATAATTTCAAAAATATATTTATATTAGTGCTGTCAAAATTAAAGCATGTGACGGAAATTTTTATTCCATTATACTGTGCTCATAGCACATGCTCTTCAGTTGCACTCACAAATGCAGCGGCGTGCTGTATATAATTCCATATTAAAGCGCAAATTAAATTAAGAGCATTCAATGTCGTAGTTATGTCGTCAGTTAAAGGGGTCCTATTATGCTCTTTTACAAAGTCTTGATTTTGTTTTGGCGGTGTACTAGAACAGGCTCTCATACTAGGTTGTTCGAAAAACACATTATTTTTCACATATTTTACATTATTACAACACCTCTCTCCCCAGTCTGGCATGAACGGCTCGAATAGTTCCTGTATCAAATGAAGGCCCGCCTTCTGAAATACAAAATGTGTTGTGATTGGTTAGCTGGGCCAGTATGTGTTGTGATTGCGTCAAAATCAAATCAATTTGAGTGCGATTTAAAATCTGGATGATTGTAACCACTCTAAGTTCGTCTGCCTTGGGAAAGCTAGCGTGTCTCCGACATAGTGATAACACTCGTTGCCTTCTCTAGTGCAGCTGAACCAGGTCTCGTCCCATTCGTCAGTATTTGTGATATCACAAATCCCGGAAAATATGAGTTGTAGTCCAAACGAGTCGTTCGTTGTAGTTTATAAAATATCTCCTTTTGATTTGTACTTTGAGCTTTGTAACTTCGCAGATCTTTTTTTATGCTCAAACAGCAACATTACAGACTAACTAAAGTTGAAAAAGTGAAAAAGCATAATAGGACCCCTTTAAGTCATGAAGTTACCGAAAAAGCTGCCTTAAAACGGTGCATGCGTAAGTATTTGTTATATATGAGTCAGATTTAAGAACATGTTTTCAAATCTGTACTGGCTGGAGCAGCAGCACTGTCTCCCTCGTCTAACACACCCCATTCAACTCCTCAGCTCATTAATAGAGACTTTAAGTCAGTCAGAAAAGGTAAAGAGTTGTGCGAAACTATGATGCGCGTCAGATCTGTGTCATGTTCAGCAGCGGCAGCTCTTAAAGCAGCCAAAATAACGTAAAAACAGCTGCTGTGATGTCTTTTCATCAAAGAGCAAAGAAAAAAATCAATAACTTTTGTAGCTTTAAGGATTCATCTATATTTAATCTAGAATTTAGTGTTTGATAACTTTATTCAATTTCTGTAGATTTCCTACTTGCTGAAGGGCACAGGTAAATATGACATTTATTATAATGGGTTTATATGAAGATTGCTTTGTTGACTTCAAGTTATTGTTTTTTAAAGTCTTTTTTTTTTTAATTGATAGCTCTCAAATATACTGTAATGTTGAATGGCTATAGTCAATGGTTAAAGGGATAGTTCACCCAAAAATGAAAATTCTGTCCTTAATTACTCACACTCATGTCGTTCCAAACTCGTAAGATCTATGAGGCTATGAGAATACTGAATTTTGTGTGCAAAGAAAACAAAGATAACGACTTTATTCAACGATTTCTTCTTTTCCAAGTCAGTCTCCACCGCCATTCATGTGAGAACCACAACGTGTGTGATCACGAGAGTATCACACATTTTAATTTCAGAAAAATGTGTGATTAATTAGTTTTAAATCTATTGATAGCACTCTATCTATCTATCTATCTATCTTTATTATTTTTATTTATTTATTTTTTTGCTCTATGCCAGAAATTGTATTTTTTTAAATGTAGCAGTCAGCGTTTTACTTTTTTTTTTTGAGGCATCGCCTCAAAATTTCCTGTTGCATGATTCTATTAATAGCACTTTTACATACACATTTAGCTACAGGCCTTCCGAAAATAGTCCCATCAGAACAGGGAATGCTTTGTAGAAAAGCGTCAGGAATCCACACTGTCTTCTGTCTTCTCTCTCTCTCTCTCTCTCTCTGTTTCTGCCCTGCTCACGCTGAACAGGTAAGCTCTTTCTGCATGTCCCGGCAGAGGAAGTGGGGTTAATTTATGGGAAACACGCAGACTGACATGCTCCTGAAACAACTCTTTTTACGAGAACACTAGAGAGTGTGTTTTGAGCTGTTAGTGGTCTCACACTTACAGATACATGCAGGAAACTCACACACGTTTTACTAGCTCAGCTTTCTCACAGCAAACACATGGACTTACAATAGCTTGTCTTTTTTCATCCTCCATAACTTCATCTGTGTTCATAATTGGGTTATTCTTGTTGTGAACCTTTTACACTCTTAGCTTTTGTATATAATTGTAATTTTAGGAAGCGTTTCTGTGGATGTAATAGGTTTCAGAAACAAGGATGCATTAAATTGATCAAAAGTGACTGTAAAAAAAATAATAATGTTACTGTAATGTTCAAATAAATGCGTTCTATTCATCAAAGAATCCTCAAAATTAAAATGCATCACAGTTTCCACAAAATTATAAAGCGGCACAACTGTTTTCAACATTGATAATAATCAGAAATGTTTCTTGAGCAGCAAATCAGCATATTAGAATGATTTCTGAAGATCATGTGACACTGAAGACTGGAGTAATGATGCTGAAAATTCTGCTTTGATCAAAGGAATAAATAAAATTTTACAATATATTCACATAGAAAATAATTATTTTAAATTGTAATATTTTTTCACAATATTACTGATTTTACTGTATTAATAAATGCAGCCTTGATGAGCATAAGAGTCTTCTTTCAAAACCATTAAAAAAAATGATCCCAAACATTTGAAATATTTGGTAGTGAATATTATTAGATTTATTAGTATAAATTGATTATTTACAGGATGAACAGGCTGGAAATAAAGAGAGAAAAGGAACAATATTGACAAGAAAGCATGTTTAGTTTGAAACATTTGTAAAAGTTAAAACAAAAAAATGATGAAATATCTGTAATATTTAATACAATTTATTTATAGAAGTTGTACCCAGAGTTATTATAGTTAACTAAAACAAAATATTAAACAAAAATTAAAACCAAATAAAATATTTAACACAAAAAAATGACAAAATTACAAAAATTTTAGCTAAAATTAAAATGAAAATATAAAAATAAAAACGGATTATATATAATCAAATATATAATAACATCCCAATTATACAAAAACAAATTTCATTTATTAATTATATTAAGATGAGGGCATAAAAATATACTGCGTAGTAAGTAGGAATTGCTCAACTGTATGACTCTTTCATAATGTCGTCATTAGTTAATCAGAAACATACGTCGAAGATGGAAAACAAAAAAAGCTCCAGATGGAAAACAAAACGTGTGCTTTTCAGAAGCTGAAAGTCATGGAAAATGAGAAACACTGGCCACATACAAGCCGCTCTCTTAAAATAGCACCTGTGTTTGTGCCTCACATAACTGAGCATATGCAGTGGTTGAAACGCAGAGGCCGTGTTGTTTCCATCAAATCATTTGCTTGTGCTTTCTCTCTTTCATAAACAGACCCATTTGCTGCGTCAGACCCATTCGGTAGCAACTCTTTTGGAGGGAAAGGTGGTTTCGCTGATTTCTCTCAATTGTCAAAGGTATGTTCACAAGAGGAATCTACAGTAGTTCATCCAGATCAATGTAAGCTCAGCTCGGTTACACTAAGCTAACGTGCATTTGGGAAAGTACTCAGTAAATAGCATACTGCTTGTCCTGTTTTGTAGTATGCATCATGCACACTCTAAACAGTATGTGAACTTGTTTGTATTCATGGAATATCTGAATGATCTGCTACATTTGTCAAATGTAAGTGATACAACCAGAGCACACTGCATGGATTACCGTATCCCACAATGCAATGAACCCGACCTCACCTTCCATCTCAAGCGATGAATGAAATATGAAATGATTTTTAAGACATTTTTAGCAAGCAAGCATGTTTATTTATATAGGACATTTCATGCACAATGATCATTCAAAGCGCATTACATAAAAAGGATTTTAAATGATCATAAAACGATCACAACAGAGGTATAAAATACAAAAGAAACAATAAAAGCAAAGAATAAAAAGAATGTATGCATTAAAATGTATTAAAAGAGTTAATAATAAACCATTTGTACACAAAACTACCTTTAATATGCAAAATAAACTGAAATAGAGGCCTCTGACCGAAATAAACATTCAATGTAAAACATAAAACATGCAATTAAACATGCAATGTTCACACGGTCATCTAGCATAATTCAGGTTGACGTGTTCATAGTATTCATTATATTTATTGTAGTTTCCATTCATCACAATATAACAGGGTTTCTGTGGGTCCTAAAAAGTCTTAATTCGCTCTTCCACAAACGAAATCAGAGCAGAAACTCATTGGCAGAAAGTCATGGCATCAAATATTGCATGCATTGCTAAAAACTAATATCTTCCTCAATATATTCTGTCTTGTTTTTTAATACAAATATCTAAACATCCATAAATCAACATGCATTTATACTTACAAGATATTTATATTATAAGATATGAAGTCTTGTTTTCTGAGAAATTGAACAGAATTAAGTGAGTTTGTTTAAAACAAGAACAAATATCTGCCTATGGGGAATAAAAACTTGTTTTCCCTTTGAATTAAATTGAGTTTTATGAGCCTTTTATGAGCTTTTATAATTCGCTTCATTTTGGTCAGTTGCACATAAAACAAGATTGTCAAGTAAATGTGACCCTGGAGCACAAAAGCAGTCTTGAGTCGCTGGGGGATATTTGTAGCAATAGCCAAAAATACATTGTATGGGTCAAAATTATCGATTTTAATTTTACTTAAGATATTAAGTAAAGATCATGTTCCATGAAGATATTTTGTATATTTCCTACCGTATATATATCAAAACTTCAGTTTTGATTAGTAATATGCATTGCTAAGGACTTCATTTGGACAACTTTAAAGATGATTTTCTCAATATTTAGATTGTTTTGCACCCTCAGATTCCAGATTTTCAAATAGTTGTATCTCGACCAAATATTGTCCTATCCTAACAAACCATACATCAATAGAAAGCTTATTTATTCAGCTTTCAGATGTATAAATCTAAATTTAAAAAAAAGTGACCCTTATGACTGGTTTTGTGGTCCAAGTTCACAAATGTATCTCAGGATCTTAAGACATTTGCACTTGAAATAAAGACAAAAAATACTGATGAAGAACAGCACTTTTTTAACAGTGTGAACAGAAGGTGCATTAAAAGTTATTTCCATATTCTAGTGGTTGTGATCAGAGCTATTCAAACCTTAAGCTATTTTTTTGCTAAATGAATTGAAAAGTAATGGAGTTCGATTGGACGTTCCAAACTTTGAGGTGTGACTTATAAAACAAATTGTGTTCTTCGTAAAATATTCAGAAACCCTGATATAAATTTACCCAGCTATGACAACTGAAAATGTCAAAAGGGTCCATTTCTGCATACTGTTTTTTTTATTTTTATTACATACTAAATAATATAGGCAGGATTATATATGTTGCAATATGCAGTAAGCAGTTGGGTTTTTGTGTGATTATTGATCAGTAGCTTGTGTAGATGCAGTGTTGTGATTTGTTTTTGTTCTCAGAGCTCGAGCTCAGAGCCTCAGAGCCGAAAGCCAACGTACCCGCTGCCTCCTCCCAAAAAACCCGGACCACAGAGACCAGTGCCGCCTCCTTACGGTGAGAAAAGCCCTGCCAACAGCAAAATGTGCTTGTGATTTACTGATTTAATATCTGATAAGCATGAGCGTGTGTGTGCATGTGAGTTTTAATTATATAAAAATGCATTATGACGTTTATCTTGTCAGTTTAATTATGCGGTGTGGAAGAGTGAAATGAAATGTTTATCTGGTGTAGTAATATTATTATAATATTAAGTGCTTTTTGTGTGCATCATGCTGACAACTATAACTGAATTTAAGAACTGTAATGTCTGGAGCGAAATCTTTATTTTAAATGAGATCTTTAGAATGAGTTTTGGAATTTATGATGTATGCTTGATTTATTGTTATTTCTAGATGTGTTTCATTAGAGCGGAAATGTCAGGGAGTTGTAAGACTAGTTATCTTTATCCAGCTGTAACCAGACCCAGACTCATCCCCCTACAAAATTGTGTTATTTGAGCCGTAAAATTGTACAAATCATCCTTTGAATACTCATTGGATGAGCATCTGGTTATACTTTGCCAATATAATTCAAATGGACTGATTTCGGTCCACGTAAACATCAGTTATTGTAGAATTATTGATATACTATAATAGTAATTATTAATATTTTTTAAATGAGCTTTTATTTTTAAATTTTCACTTTTGTTTTACGCTTTTGTCATTTTTGTCAGTTAATTTTATTTCAGTTTTATAATTTTAGTACTTTAGAACTTTTTTATTAATTATTTCAGTTAGCTGCCAATGCAACATTTGCAATGTTTTTTTTAATTTGTTTAATATTTTTTTATATTTGCAGTTTTCATTTTATTTTTAGTTTTGAGCTTTTGTCATTTTTATTAGTTATATATATATATATATATGTCTATAGTTTGTATTGTTTTCAGTTTTAGTTTAGTTCAAGATGTTGCATTAACCAAATGAAAATAAAAAGTGTTTCTGTTGCAGCAAGCTTAAATATTATAATAATAAATAACTGAATTTATTTGATTTGATTTCAGTTAATGCTTATTTTAGGTGACTTTTTTATCGTTTTAATTTTTAGTTTGGTTAGGGTCACATGGACTCTTTTATCACGTTTTATTGAAGGCTTATTAATTGTCTAACTTTGTAGTATTTACAATAGATAATCTTTTAGGGAACAGATTTTCACTATAGACTTATGTTACAACTGTAGCATGTTGTAGCAATTGTTTCTAAACATGCAGGCTGTTGTTTTCATAACAAGTGCTATATAGATGAATAAAGCTCCTTGCATGCACTAATAGTTCATGTTACTCTGAGCAGCTGTTAGTTCATTCTAAAGGTTATCAGTTAATAGGTTTATGTTGAGGTTAACTCTGTAGCTCCTCTAAATCTCTAGGCTAGTCTTAACCCGTTTAATCCCAACATTTTTCCCAGACATGAGAATATCCAAATCATGTGTCATTAGTAACCCTTTGAAATAATCAATAATAATTTTTTTTTAAAGTTTTTTGGAAAAGTGTGTGAAAAATTGTGTTTTATGGTCAGTCACAATTGTG
The DNA here is from genome assembly GCF_001515645.1 of Sinocyclocheilus grahami. Lineage (NCBI taxonomy): Eukaryota > Metazoa > Chordata > Actinopteri > Cypriniformes > Cyprinidae > Sinocyclocheilus > Sinocyclocheilus grahami. The sequence continues at coordinate 1,304,758 of NW_015505395.1, read as the reverse complement.
AGCGGTGGGATAAAGTGCATACTGAATTAACATAAAAAATGTTTTATATATCAAAGCTCTATGAGTTTTATCACATTCTATTATGCATAAAAACCCCTTATACAACACTGATAGGAATACTGAGATAAAAGACAACATATTTCAAAATTGTTACTTTTTTGTAACATATATCATCAAAAATGTTTAGTGCTACCAGTATTACAACATCAGTATTGTAACTTATTTGTAACATTTGAACTTTTAATTTAGTGCAATATTTTGTCATTGCAACATTTTAGTGCAATTTTCATTAACAACTGCAATTGGATTTATAATTGGATCCCACCGGTCACAACATGTTTACTCATTCTATGACCACACTCAACAAAACTGAATATATGTGAATTGATATATTAATACTAGACACCCTAAAAATAATGTGTACCAAAAATATTTGTGTTAACATACTTTATGCTCATCATCTTCTCAAAGTGCAAACAGGAATTAAACTGGTCATGTGACAATTTGTACTAACCGTGTGAAACTGCACATATTTAAATTAGACCCTTTATTTGTTTCCATATTTGCAGGAAGTGCACTAAAACATCAGTCAGTAAGGTTTTTAGAGCTTTATAAATGAAAACCTTTTTTACGGTCACTGAGACCGGTGCATGGGATTAAATGGGTTAATCTTTCTGGATTTGCTGTAATAAAGTGTGGGATTGTTTGACATGTTGGGATTTAGTGTTTATCTCTGGTTTAATTGTAGTTTAGTGTCGTGTCTTTAGTCTCTGTTGGCTCTCGCTCATGTACTGATCCCAGACCAGCGGCACAATATGTTTCTATATAGTTTTAATATATACATTTGTTTAATATTTTTTTTAATATTTGCATTAAAACTTTAATATTAGTTTAAGTTTTAGTAATTTTGTTTTGGGCTTTTGTCATTTTTATTAGGTATATATATATATATATATATATTAGGTATATATACATTTAAAAAAAATGCTGGGTCATTTTTTATATATTTTTTTTACCAGGGTGCTGGGTAGTTTTTCTGAAACTCTCAATACAAATGATGAACCCATCGCTCACTTACCCAGCGCTGGGTCAGTGTAATGTTGGGTAAAGCCTGATTTATATTGGAGCATTAACTGGAGCATTCTTGTAAGTAATAATTGAAGTTTTAATTATAAACACTTTCAGACTTGTACCACATTTCACAGCCCACATCAGACATTTCACCACACGCAAACAAGCTCAATAAAATGACAGATCATGCAGAGTGAGTCTGATCATGGAAGGGCAAACACTTCCCCATTTTAACGATATCGAAGCGCATCAGTGCATGGTGAGTTAATCATCGGACAGCTGTGACAGGAAAGATAAGAGTCGTCTTGGTATGAGATATTCAGCTGCTGCTGAGGGGAAGAACGGGCCACTACAGGTTTATTTGTCTATACTTCACACAAAAATTAAGATTCTTGTTATTTTTCGAACCTGTATGACTTGCATTCCTCCGTGGTAATGCTGTGTTTTTCCATGCAATGAAACCATATACAGTACTTGTTAAAAGTATGGAAACATTAAACATTTTTACAACTCAAAAAATACAGTAAAAAACTGTAATATTGTGAAAACATTTTTACAGTTTAAAATAGTTGTTTTCAATGTGAATAATAATAAAATGTAATTAATTGCTGCAATCAAAGCTGAAATTCCTTCAGAAATCATTCTAATACAGTGGGGCAAAAAAGTATTTAGTCAGCCACCAATTGTGCAAGTTCTCCCACTTAAAAAGATTTGCATATGCGAGAAAGTCATGCAAATGTGTACACAACATGACTGTCTGAGTGTGTGTGTGTGTGTGTAGTCCTTTAAACTCGGCCTTGATGACCCACATCCACATATCGAATCACATCATCAGTCTGTTCTCGACCTCTGTTTTGGTCCATATGGTGAATCACTGTTTCCTGTGGCGTTATCAGTGGTGTAGAGGTTACCTGGCCTCTACCGTGATGAGTTGCGTAGTGGTGGATTAGACCTCTGTGACCATTTATACATTTAGCTGATGGTTTTATCCAAACACGAGGAATTAAACAAAGTGATTTGTCATGCAAGTTCTGAGATGGTGAAAGTATCTCTTTTTGGTAAAAACCTTTACAATAAGGTTGCAATTGTTAACATTAGTTAACTACATAAGTTAGCATGAACTAACAATAAAAAATACCTTATATTTTCCATTCCGAATATTCCATTTTCATTTTAAATTGTTAACACTTTATATTAAACTTCATATATAGAGCTTTGCGATGTATATGTATGTATGTATATATATATATATATATATATATATATAATATATGTGTGTGTGTGTGTGTGTGTGTATATATATACACAATATTTTATAACATCAACATAGAGCATTACAACAGGTACAATTACAATTACAATTACATTTAAATTTATTTTACAATTAAAATGTATATAATATAAAATAAAAATAATTTCATTATTCACTATCATTAATACAATATTTTAAATTTACAAATAAACATAAAGAATTAATTATTAATAAAATAATTATATATAAGTATACTTAATAGTATGTATGTATGTATGATTAAAATGGATCAATTAAAAAAAGTAGAATTATCTTATATATATATATATATATATATATATATATATATACACATACATACATATATATTCATTATTCACTATCATTAATACAATATTTTAAATTTACAAATAAACATAAAGAATTAATTATTAATAAAATAATTATATATAAGTATACTTAATAGTATGTATGTATGTATGATTAAAATGGATCAATTAAAAAAAGTAGAATTATCTTATATATATATATATATATATATATATATATATATACACATACATACATACATAATGTGAGTGGATATACTTATTGTTTAATTCATTGTTTATTAATTTGTGAATTATTAGAAGTTTAGGTGTTGTTCGTATAAACCCAAAAATACGTTTTATGTACATATATGCTATATATCCAACTATATATAATATATATATAAGTGTATATTTTGTGACGATATAAACAATTCATTAAGATTAATGATTAATTATAAATAATTAAAAGAAATATAATTATTAATTATAAATAGATTTGCTATATACTAGTATTACTTTACGTGAGTCAATGTACTTGTATAATTCATTATTAATTATTATAAGTATGTTTCAGGCTCAAAGATAAATATCTGAATTAAATTTGTTTTGCACATTGAGCTCCAGTCTCTCTCATAAACACACTGAAGTCACCTCTAGCCACCAGCATGTGTTGACGCTCTGTATTCAGCGCTTTTACGCTAGGACTGTTCCGATGTGTCACCTTCACAGCGAGGTGTTTACACTACTAATTCACTCGTGTGTTTGATGCAGCGGATTGTTTGTGGTGTGTTTATTACTATAACAGGCACAGAAAGGGCATGGGTGCGGCGCTGGTAGTTTCACTACTTTCTCTGAGTTCAGAAAGAAAAAGCTCTTCCTCTCCATGGCACATGAGGCCTGTGTAGTGGTGAGAGAGATCTAGAGAAGCGAGTTCCTCTAAAGTTCGTGGTTCACACCCTTACACTGAGCACCAGTGTTCCCACGGTTGGCTAAATATGTTTATGCCAGGTTCTCACACTCCTCTGGAACTGTAAACGCTGTACGTTTCTGATCTGTATGACACTTTGAAACTTCTTCTTATGTGTTTTCACTTTGAATGATCCTGCTGAACACTTCATACAGAATATTAATGGTGCAGCTTTCACATCTAAATGTTACCATCATTCCTTTCTAAGCCACTTTAATTCTTTATTTTTCTTTAATGCATTTCTTTTTCAGGTGAATCTCATGAAAATATGTATGGGTCATATTTTATCCCAAAGTTAAATAATTTTGGGACCAAAAAAGATTTTTGCATTGTGACATTTAAGCTATTTTAGCACTAAATTAATTATTTTACTATTAATTAGTTTATTATTCTCAATAGTGATCATCATTACTGTAATATAGCATCTTTTACGTAAAAATACTGTTATACAATAATTTTTAAAGTGTTTAAATGAACAAAAAACATACAAGTACTTTACAATTTATATATACTGAATTATGTATGTATATACTGTATACAAAATAAAAAATTGCATTAAAGTAATTATTTATATAGTGAGTTATATACACAATTTATTTTGTTAAAAAATCAACATAAAAAGCATTACAACAGGTATGTTGCTTTTAAAATTTATATAATACAATTTACATTTACATTTTTTTACATTTAAATTTATTTTACAATTAAAATGTATATAATATAAAATACAAATCAGTGCATTACAATAATGATTTTAATTGCATATATATTAATTGTCACTATCGTTAGATCATCACAGTAATACAATCTTTTTTTAATTACAAAAAAGCATTAAAACAGGTATTTTACAATAAAAAATTTGTATTTAAATTTATTTTACAATTAAAATGAAAGTTTAATAATCTAAATGAAAAATAATTTCATTACAGTAATGCGTTTAATTGCATATATGTTTTTGCTGCTTGTTTTGTGAGATTCACCTCATATCGAGCTCATTTAAATCTTGTTGGTTGTTGTAGTGGGTAGTGGTTGGTGTTGGCAGTTTTTAGAGGTTTGTAAATACTGCTCATATTCTGAAGAAATTAAATTTATGCAGTGGTTTTGGTGCACCGCTGGTGAATATGAGCCTTTCATGTCAGCTGCTGCAGGCCATCTAAAGCACTCGTTTAATCTAAGATAATTCAACGTCTGCTCCAAAAGGTAGGCAAGAATATGATGATTTCTAAGATGCCTCACTTTGTGGAGAAAAGAATCCCAGAATGCATTGCAATGAATTTGCTGAAAAAAATGTATCTAAGAGAAATGTTTAAAAAACAATTAATTTTATTATTACTATGCTTATTATATTTATTATTACATACTATACATATCTATTTATTATAAATAATACATTTATTATTTAATTATTATTTTACAATTTATTATATATTTAAATCTATTTAAATGTACTTAATTCATGCAATAACAAACAGAATTCATACAAAAGTAATATAATCAATAATGTACTATTTTACTCAATATTTGGGTTTTTGCATGTTCAAATATGGAATACAGTTTGAGTCTGAAGAAGCTGCTGAATTCATGTGGATTTTTACATCTTGTTTTCTTGATTGCTGTCACTTCTTTCTTCCACAAATCAAGGGTGTCCTTCATCTAGAGACCTTTGAATCGCTTTGTGAAGGTCTTGTTGATCCAGGTTATTACAGAATTTGGAGAAAAGCAACTGGACTTTAAAGCAACTGCATTTATTATAGATGTTTTGCCTTCGTTAGTTGATCGAAATCATCTGTACTGCTGATAAACAGCCATAATATTAAATAGCAATAATAAATAGCCGATCATCACTCTTATTAGTGCTTATATGTGATTAAATGTTTGGTCAAATCATGTGAGATGCACTGTTATTTTACTAAGTGATCAGAGTAATAAAGTTCAGCTGCTTTTGACTGAATTCTACAGCACTTTTCATGAATTTAATGATCTTTTCTTGTGCTTGAACTGCTCTGTTGGTGTTTGGGGGTCATCTTTGTTTTCTTTCACACTTTCAGGGAAGAATTCCGCCGTCACGTATAGCGGTTCAGGGGTTCATAGTCAAGGGTTTGGTGGTCCAGCCGTTCGAAAGACACAAACGGACAGAGGACCCGGCTCCTCGTCCTCAACGTTACTGTCTGCTGTTAACCCGTCCTGTAGAGCTGTAAGTCCAGTGACATGCCGTCTGATCATCTCCATCTAGCTAGTTTCTGCTGTCATAGTTTGTAGTTGCATTCGCTTCATCCCGACATTTGCCATCGCTGCTTCCTGCGCTGCTGTTTTGCCCATTTGCATTGTCCCGCGCGTGCTGATGCCAGAATCATGCCATGCTTTACACCTCAAGATTTGCTTAACCTCAGGCCATCCAAGATTAGGATGAGTTTGTTTCTTCATCAGATTTGGAGAAATGTAGCGTTGCATCACTTGCTCAGCAATGGATGCTCTGCAGTGAATGGGTGCCGTCAGAATGAGATTCCAAACAGCTGATAAAAACATCACAATAATCCACAAGTAATCCACACCACTCCAGTCCATCAGTTAACGTCTTGTGAAGACAAAAGCTGAGTGTTTGTAAGAAACAAATCCATCATTAAGATGTTTTAACTTCAAACTGTTGGTTTCAGCTGAAATATGAGTCCTCTATCTATAATATTGTTTTCTATAGTGAAAAAGTGGTCTGGTCTAAATCAGGAGAGAAATCTGCACAGATCAAGCACTGTTTACAAGCCAAAACAGCTCTAAACAAATATATGGCTGGATTTTGATGTGAGATGACAACAGGAGATGGACTTTTTCACTGGAGGACGCGTTTAAAATAAAACGTTTGAATGATGGATTTGTTTCTCACAAACACGCAGCTTTTGGCTTCTCAAGACGTTAACTGATGTACTGGAGTGGTGTGGATTATTGTGATGTTTTTATCAGCTGTTTGGACTCTCATTCTGACGGCACCCATTCACTGCAGAGGATCCATTGCTGAGACACTGATGCAATGCTGCATTTCTCCAAATCTGATGAAGAAACAAACTCATCCTAATCTTGGATGGCCTGAGGGAGAGTGCATTTTCATCAAATGTTCATTTTCGTGTGAGCTATTCCTTTAAAGTGATAGTTTATCATTTATTCACCCTCATATTGTTCTAAACTTGTACAAATCAGAAGTCCATACAAATTGTGCACTATATTGTTTTTGCTAACAAATGCCTTCAGAACACACTTCAATGGTGCTTTTTTGGAGCGACATGAAAACATGATTGATCTGTAGTTGAAGGATTTTTAAAACTGATGATGCAGCTGAACAGAAGCAACAAGAGTGTAGTTATGTAGTGGAACAAACCCTTTGTTGAAGATTGAACCAGACGGCATGTTTGCTTTCAGCCAAACCTTTGATATCAAGCGAGCTGGACTCATGAACACACATGGGTCATTCTTAGACTCTGCTAATATTTATGACCCTCAGACTTTTTAAAGTTTGTTCAACAAAATGTAATAAGCTTTTCAAGTCTGTGGAACAAAAATAGTTTTGATTTTCATTAAAATGATGAGACCAATGATGCACAAATTCTGCAGAGGAAACATCATTTACATACAGTTCATATTTAGTATTCAGCTATCTGATTAGAATCAGTAACAGCTGTTTGATGCATAAGAAGCATCCATCTTCAGTGGCATCCATAACAGGGTTGAAGACAAAAATCAGCTTATTTGTCTTACTTCAATAGTTGTTTGTTGTTTTAGACAATACATTTTATACATACATTTGACTTTGATACATTTATGCTTTGAATTAGACAAATCAATTTGCTAATAAGGCAAAATAAATTGTATTTCAGATAGATTATCTGAAAGCAGGTCTGTTACAGTTTTTCCTTTGTTTTAAGGATGTCTAAATTTGTTTTATTTATTTTTTATACAATTTCTAGCTCTTGGGTTTCTGCAACAACTTTAGCACCATCTTTCCTGTGTAATATTATTTTTTTCACTCAATCAAACAGCATATGAAAACTACTTGTGCATGTTTGACAACAAAAACTTGAATACCCATGACTCTCATGGTAAGAATAAAACTTTAGGATCATTTGAAATGTTCTTTCATATTCTTGAAGTACATTAAAGTGACCTTACAAACTCATCATTACAATATGACCTCAGAATGACACTTTGGTCTAGAAAAGTGAGAAGCTTTTACCAAAGTACTTCCTGTTTTCTGACACTAGTGGCAACTGGCTTCACCACAGTGTCACAGTTACTTACGTTGTTTTTGCAAATGTATATACTTTTTTTGTTTACGTTTAAAATAATATTTTTTGAATAAATGCATTAAATCAGTTTCAGTGGAATTAAGTGTATTTGCTACAGAAGACACTCAGTTGTGTTAATTGTGCAAGTATCACTGCTAAATTGTTTTGCACAACCTTATTAGATCATATCAGGAGTAAACAGTTTAGTAGAATTGAACTTTAATAGTTAAACATCTATCATTCAGGTCAAATCCAGGTTGACCTGAATTCACCCTGTGTTGCATGGCGTTTGTGCTGTGCCCTGCTGTGCAGATGCAGTTTGCATGTTGCATGAGGTTTTTTGTTGTGTATGCCGTGCTGCTTGTGTCTTCAGAGCTTTGCTGTAATTTGTCTTTCTCCCAGGCACTGAACACATGAAGGTAAGGTGAAACGTGGGTCTGCCGACCACATCTGAGCTGCTGCATGTGTTTGTGTCAACAATAAAACACCTACTCCACCCTGCGTGCACACAAATCTCTTCACAAATCTCCCTGAGAAATCAGACTGTATATTGAAGCTCTTTAAAACAGCAGCAGCAAATGTAAGACCAGCTGACCAATCGCAGTGAGAAAAGAGCGGAGATACAGTTCGTGATTGATTCAAATAAGCTTTAGAAAGTATAGAAATGGTTTTGTAATAGGAAGTATTTGGATACAGAAATTGCACTTAAAATGTCTGAATGCAATTGCATTAGATGCATTTATTTTAATGTAAAATAGCACACTTTTCAAGCAAATGTAATAAAAAGAGTGGAAAAGAAATAGGTTTTCAACTAAATGTATTATTTTATAATTGTCTAGTGTCATTTTTCTCATGATTTTGACAACTTTTGATCATAAAGTATGTTTTTTGCATCCTTCTTTACATTAAATGATATTCTATTATCTAATGCAAGCACATTCAGAATACATTATGTATGATTTAAGTGACCAAATGCTTTATAGGTCATCTTTATATTTCCTCTAATATATATATATATATATACTGTATGTATATATATATATAAATATTCTGTGTGATTTTGTAATGGCTCTCATAAAGCGAATTGTTCATGATGATTTGCCTTCATTCCCTGTGTGTTCGGTCACTGGTAACTTACATTTGATGGAAACCAAAGGCTTCACAGCTTTGGTTGTTTTCTTGGCTTTCAATCACTGGTTGCACGACAGATGATATAAATGATAATCAGTGTGTTTTTGACCAATTTTAAAAAAGAAAGAAAATCACGTCAGATCGGATGTTATATAATTTTGCACACATCACTTGTGCTCATGTGAAATGAGTGATTTTATTCACCGTTATGTGATTTGATATGAGGGCTGGGCGATATATTGAACTGTCATGTATTCATGATGCTTTTATTGGTGGTGTAAAATTAAGCAACATTATGAATACTGTGGTGGTTTTGATGCACTTTTTATTTGGCTATTAAGTAGAGCTGCAGGATTAATCAAAATAAAATCAGAATCATGCACTTATTAACAAAAGAGAAGCGTTAAAGGGGTCATATGGCGTTGTTAAAAAAGAACATTATTTTGTGTATTTGGTGTAATGAAATGCTTTTATGCGGTTTAAAGTAAAAAAAAACACATTATTTTCCACATATTATAGATTATTGTTCCTCGTCTATGCCTTGCCTTTCTGAAATGCGTCGATTTTTACAAAGTTTATCGGTCTGAAAAAGCGAGGTGTGCTGTGATTGGCCAACTATCCAGTGCGTTGTGATTGGCCGAATACCTCAAGCGTGTGACGGAAATGTTACGCTCTTACCATATTGTGACGCCATGTCCGGCGGGAGTGATGAGACAAAAACATTAAAACCCACTATAAACAAGGCATTTGTTGCATCCAGTGGGGACATAATTACGGATTATAATGACTTATACTGTGTTTTTACGCGTAAACATAAAACCATGTCTGCATTTGTGATCGGAGAAACGTCAAACAACAAGCGCTACTCTACACTGCTCAAAACTCATGTTTTAATCATCAGTGACAAATCCTTTAAATATGAAAACGTACTTGCAGGCTGCGAGTCAGCATTATTTGTCAGCATCATAGACTGTATAGGGTCAGCATGCGTGCCGAAGGAGAAACAGAGGAAGTGAATTCACCGGAACACCGGCATTGTAGGCTACTCTCCCAGGAAACAGTCCTCGTCCTCCGTAAAATGTGTTGCTCACATCTGAATATTTGGGTTGAACTGTTCTGGAGCAGTGTTGTAAATACAACTTAACTACTGATTTCTAGTCGTGTCCTCTTTTGGAAGACCAAACAAAGTAGTTTCGCTTTCACAACGAAACACACAGCAACTCTAGACATGGCGGCAGCGGCAACAACAATACTACAGCGAGAATAAAAGTTACGCCTTCTTTCTTTGCGTTAACATTTGGGCGGCGTTATGCAAATCTTCCCACACAGTGACGTAGACATGTGGGGGCGTGTTTAAACGAGGCGTTTTAGGCGAGCGTGGACGAGTCTTAACTTTTATACTTTTATAAAGAATATCTCTTTGGTTTTGAGACTTTAGTCTTTGCAACTTTAGGGCTCTTATCTATTCACGAACAGCTTGTAACACTCCAAAGAGAAAGGAAAACTTGAAATCGCATCATGTGACCCCTTTAAAGGGGTCATGAACTGCCTTTTTTATTATTTTTTACTGTTCGCTGAGGTCCACTTATGCTGTTATCATGATTTTTACATTGCAAAACATAAAAGTGATCACGCAATAAAAACCGTTACTCACACTTGTGTGGTACGACATTACCGTCGGATCCAATATAATCGCACAGCATCGTCTTTTAGTTTCAATCTTTCTGACGAATTGTGTCTTGTTTATAAACAAATCCGCGGTAAAATTAGATGAACAAACGACCAATTTCCCCCCAAATCTTACAGTCCTACTTATTTTGTAAAAACATGTCTTGATTATTTTTTATCTAGGTTTTTAGTTTATCTACTTTTTAGATTAAACATGTTGAATCTACGAATCTGTTTAAAAAAAGTAAAGTCCGAGCAAATGCATAAATATCAAGATCGTCAAGGCTGAAAGATGCCAATGTATATTTTTTCGTTATATATCGGCCAGCCCTACAGGGATGCATTCTGCTGTGTGCGTGTGATGAATTGTAGTTTCTGTAATGTCGTTTATTTTCCGGTTCAGTTCGGAAGTGAGACGGAGCAGCTGGAGTGGGCCAAACGCGAGAGCCAGAGAGAGGAGGCGGAGCGAGTCCGGAGGCTCCGCCTACAGGAACAACTGGACCTGGAACTGGCTCTGGCTCTCAGTCGAGCTGAAATGCCCAGAACATGAAGCTGCTACGTTTTGGATTCAATCCTTCAACTTTCAGATGAAGCTTTTGCTCCAATCATACGCTCTTCCTGAAGATCTCTCAGGTTTGCTGTAGCGATCACTGAACCAATGAAGTACAACAAAACCAAAGGCCATAGTTACAGATCCACTTGACACATTTGCTCATGAACTGCACAAAATGCTAAACCACTGAATTATGCTTTATAAAGATTATATACAGCTTCACCAAATACTGTAGGACCAGTCAGTCTTAAGTCAATTATTGATGCACAGAAGTATATAAGAAATATCAACCTCTATCTGCAGCCAATGTCGGTTTTGCAAAGCAGATTCGACCCCAAGTGCTTCATATTTAAGTGTCTTTAGGACTTTTGACTATGATCAAATTCATCCAAGTCTTAACCAGACGTTTGGTTTAATAAGAGGGATGAATTATTAAATGCATGACATTTAGTTGCCGTCGGTCCACTATATGATCATATATGATGTCTGTATTTACATATACACCTGCATAATCAATGCATTCCCAAATCTCATATGGTTGAAGATTATGAGTTTTATTAGATGCATGAAGATCAAATGAAGCATATTCTTTATTCTTGAAGGAACCTGTTTTTAGTTGTGTTTGGCACTGTTGAGAGTGAGATGATGTGAGCTGTATTTCTTGTGTTTAACCCTTTAAAGCTTGATCAGATCCTCTAGATGACACCGGATCACACAAACCAGCACCCCTGAAGGAGCTCTGCCCACTTTCATATGGTTTTAACCCTTTTCTAGCCTTTTCTTAAAACACATTTTGCCTTGAAGTGAAGCCTTATACTGTATATTGAGCTTGTTCTTATTATGTATTCATATATGTATTGTATCTGTGATACTTTACCATAAAATTTGCAGGTTGTGGGTTGTTTATATGCTAGAGAAGGTCATTCTGGTGTTTATATGGGTTTGATTTTCTCTTTTAGCATTTTGAAGATTCTGTTGACCTTCAATATTTTTATGCGTTTTGGTTCTTTTGTGGAAAAAGGTTCAAAATGATTTTAGTGTGCTGCTTTTCAATGTTTTAATAAATGTCAAACATATTTATCGGAATGCACTAGAGAGTTTTTATTTTCTTTAAATGAAGAAGTAAATATACATTTTATTATAATAGATTATTTTATTATTTCTGTTATAAATATTGTTAAATTGTGTGTGTGTATATATATATATATATATATATTATATTTGTTTTGGGGATTTTTTACTAATTTATATTTTAAAGAATATAAACCTTTGAGACCATTAAGGTAAATATTTTTATTTTAAATGTTGGATATTTAGATAGATATTTATGAATATGGCAGACGCTTTTGTCTAAAGCAGCTTATTGCATTCAAGGTTTACAGTTTATCAGTTTATGCATTCACTGGAAATTGAACCCATGACCTTGGTGTTGCATGATCTACATGATCTGGATTGCAACTTTGAATTGAAAGACAAATTTGAAATTAAGAAGCTGCAGTCTTCAATATCTGCTTTTAAAATCACCCAGTTAATAGTGAGTTTCTGCCATCAGTTCCACCGGTTGCCAGACGGTTTGAGCTGCATTCAGATCCGTCCGTGTGCACCTGCTACACTTCATATCTACTCATGTTCATGTTAGCGGCATCTAGAAACTGAGCTTAACTGTTTCTATTCATGCCAAATCTAGTATGTGTTGTACTTGTCCTGCTGTGCGGCTCTAATGATGGATGAGCATCCTGTACATCGTGACGTTCGGCATCAATGAGCGACTTTTGCGCATCTATCAGACGTTTGTCTTTTGCAAATGCTCTGTGAACGGCTTCAGCAAATTGCTGTTTTTCCTGGATCTGTCGAGTAACACAAGCTTAAAGAATGAAGCTCGAGCTCAAGCCGGACTGAAATGGAGTCCTTGGAAAGATTGAGATCTAAGTGTGAAAATAATTGAACAGCTGCATGAATTTTAGCTTCGGTATGTTAATTACCCCCACTTGGAATAACAGGAAATTCCTCTGCGAGTTTTGATTTACTGAAGGCTGCTGAAAGAGCTGATTTTAAGATGGACAAATGAGAAGGGCTCAGGTGACAGAAACATAAGGCTCCAGCTCTTTCCTCATTTGTGTTTTTCTGGCTCTTGATCGCTCACCTACTTAACCGTCCACACGTGCGCTTCGTTTAGAGGCCTTGCCAGACATTCTTGTCTAGTCTTTGGATTTAGTTGTGGTTTTAGTGCTGAGTGGTTAAATGGTGGGGTCAGGAATTACTGACCAGCATGGATGTGTTCACAACAGCACACTATATTGCCATATACAGTACAGTACTCCTAGAGCGGGTTGGAGTATAAATACGGAGCATAGTGTGCCTGAATAAAGCAATGCGCTTGATTTGACCTTTCATTTCCAGTTTTATATCTCATTTAAATCGAATTTCTAGTTATGTTACACCATTCTGTTTTTATCTCACAAATTAGAACTAGTTCTTAGTTTATAACTCACAGTTCTGACCCTCTCATTATTCTGAGGTTATATCTTACAATTCTGATTTTTTTCCCACAATTCGGACTTTTTTCCCCCCGCAATTGTGAGTTTATCTCATAATTCTGACTTCTCGCAATTTTGACTTTTTTCACAAGTCTGAGTTTATATCTCATAGTTTGGACTTTTTCACAATTCTTGAGATTATTTCTCGCAATTCCGACTTTTCTTCATGCAGTTCTGAGTTTAGATCTCGCAATTCTGATTTTGAATCTCCAGATATAAACTCAGAATTGCAAGAAAAGGGTCGGAATTGTGAGATAAAAATGACCTTTTCTATTTTTTTTTATCCCATGGTGGAAACAAGCTTCCATACTTTCATAATCAGACTGCCAAAAGTAAAGACATTTTTACACAAAATTGGATTTAAAATTCAACATTACTGTATTTATCTGCTTGATAATTAGACGCCACTCACTGAAGTAAATTCAGTGTTTTTTTTAAAGTGTCCTTGCATATTGTTTCATTGCATGTTGTTTTAAAAATAGTTGGCAGTATTTCTCATCTCTAATAGACTAGTTCTTGTATAGAAGGGGATCTTTATTTCTACTTTGAAATCTGTTGAATTGCAGTAATCATAGTAAACACAGCTTTGTACCTTTTCTATTTTTTTTATCCCATGGTGGAAACAAGCTTCCATACTTTCATAATCAGACTGCCAAAAGTAAAGACATTTTTACACCAAATTGGATTTAAAATTCAACATTACTGTATTTATCTGCTTGATAATTAGACGCCACTCACTGAAGTAAATTCAGTGTTTTTTTTAAAGTGTCCTTGCATATTGTTTCATTGCATGTTGTTTTAAAAATAGTTGGCAGTATTTCTCATCTCTAATAGACTAGTTCTTGTATAGAAGGGGATCTTTATTTCTACTTTGAAATCTGTTGAATTGCAGTAATCATAGTAAACACAGCTTTGCTTTGAAGGGGAAAAAGAGAAGCTTGTTTTTTTCCTGTTCATGTCAGATTGGTAGTAAAAGTTACTATCATCAGCACACAAAAGTGAAATGAGATTTCTGCTTCACTTCACTGAGTCGCTAATAATAGTCAGGATCACATTTCTTCTTTTTGTCGAATTTGCATAAAAGGGAACTCTAGTGCTGTTTTCACACATTATTCACAAATGCAGAACAAGTTCAACTCTTGGAAAACAAAAGCACAGAGCTGGATGCTTTATTTAGACATTCAATAGGAATTTAAAATACTTTGTATGCACATAAAATGTATACATTTATTTATTTAGTCATTTATCAGACTAAGCGACTTACAAATGAGGACAACAGAAGCAATCAATTGTAGTATTAAAACAACTAAAAACAGATCCAAAACTAAAAGTTAAAACTTTATAAATAACACCTATACACATTTTAAAAATAAAGATATTAAATAAAAATGACAAATGCATACAACAACATTTAAAAACTTAACATTTAAATGAAAAACAAAAAATAAAGCTAAAAACAATTCAAAATATGAAAGAACAAAAGGTATGAGTATAATAATGATTCTAACATAACACTAAGCCAAACACCAAAAAAACAACTACATATATGTGTATGTACATACATACACACACACACACACACACACACACACAGACACACACATTTATAAATTCAATATATATATATTATTTCATTTCCATTTAGTTTGTTGAAGTATTAAAATAACTCAAATTAAATAAAACTAAAAACTTAATAAAAGACCTATACAGACATAATAAATTCAGACATAATT